>NW_010227498.1:410-38514 GCF_000690775.1 Eurypyga helias | reverse complement strand
CCGGCAGCGGTTGCCTGCGGGCAGCCTCGGCGCGGTGCAGCTCCGGCTGAAGCTGAGGATGCTTTCCGGACATGCTGTGTCTCTTCCCAAGAGAATATGTGATGTAGCACAAATTAAATATTCTGCTCGAGTTATGTATTCGGTATGAGAAATATACAAGCTTGAAACTAGCTTGGATTTTTGTATTTTATTGTGTTAAGTCAGGGCGATGTAGGATAAGCAGTATCAGGAGTGTGAATTTGGCAGGTATTAGAGTTGTAGAAAACTCCGCGATGGAAGGGATCTCTGGAAATCATCTGATCCAGTCTTCTGTTGAAAGCAGGGCCTGAGATTAGGTTACCTGGGGTCCTGCTTCATTTGCTTTGAATTTTTTTAAATATTCTAGAATAGGTCTTTGCTTCAGCATCTTCTTTGGGTGCGAGAGCTCTGATTGTTCAGAGGATGCGTGCAGTGATGTTTTAAATCACATAGGAAGTGACATGACATTACAGCTGAAGTCAAGCATTTGCGTATCTGTATGAGCTAGCTGTGTGTGTACATGCATGATTGCAGTCTTTAATTGCATAGTCATCTGTCTTTTACTACAGGTCTCCTACCTTTCAGTGTTTTGTTAATCGTGCCTAGTGAATATGCTTTTTAATTTTGACCTGTTTTATCGGTGCCCCCTTTGGTAAAACCATTTAACCCTCTTATGGAAAAGAATTGCTCATGTATTTCAGTATTTTATTTGTGCTGAACATACATAGTTACAAACATCTATAGGAGACAAGATTGTGCTCCATAAAATTATGACATGATAGAGTTGATAAAGCCCAAAATTATTTTGGCTGTTCGACTTGAAATTTTAAAGATCATCTCTCTATTTTTTTTCTTAATGCTTTTATACAACAGTGTTTACGACTTCTGTTGTATTTGGTGGAGAATATGAATAACTCCTGCCTTTGAAAGCTATAGATTGAACAGCTGGGAAAGTATAACTTGTGAAATGCTTAGTTTCAGGAACTTGCATGCTATTGCAGAAGAATCCTAAATAAATACCATCTGGAGGGGAGGACTGTAACTATGAGGGCCTCGTAAGCTACATACTTTCTGGTTTCCACTACAAACAGGGCAGGGTCTCGCAGCTTTCTTCACGGTGCTGATGCTGACCTGACTCGGTTTTGAAGCACAGTCTGTTGTGCTGAATGATAAAGAATTGAGATGGAATCAGCAGGGAGCTGATCCAGGCCAGGGTTTCACACCCAGAAGTAAGGGGGTCATGTCTGCGTGTCAGGGCCTGTTTTATTTTGATATTTCTTAAGATATTAAGAATATATAATACTAAGAATATATAATATACCAAATATTCTATATTTGATAGTTCGCTTTTTGCAACCTGAGTGTCCTTTTACTATAATGTTCTAAAATCCTTCTCTGGTAAAGCAAAGCTTGTGGATGGACTCTTTTGTTTTCCCTTGCAACTCTATTGTACATATGCTCAGTGTAATGTTTTAGTGACTGAGTTTGGGCAAGCTGTATGTTTATACCAGAGTAGTGAAAGGGATACCTGATACAGTTTGATCTTAGTCAAATTGTCATGCGTAGGTGTGGCAGTTAATACTGGCGAAAGGTTCGTTTTGTAGGGGAAAACACATTTCCTTCACTCTTCTTTTGAAACAGGTAAGCTGTTGTTTCATAAGTGGGAGAAAAAAAAAAAAACAAAACCAAAAAGACACAAAAAACCCAAACCACAAAAAAAACCCTAGCAGGAAGCCAGTATGGATAGCTTCCAGTTAGTGTTTGTATTCTGCTGAATAGGCAGTCAAAAATGGGAAGTGTTAGGTAGTTATGGGTGGTGGTATTCCACTGCCTCATCCAGTAGGAGGGGATACCTCTCCAACCAGGTAGATTTATTTACTTCTGATTCACTTCTCTAGACTGAGAAAAAAAAAAAAGTAGAATGTATTTTTTGTTAAAGCTCTATATGACTTCCCCTGGCATCTACTGAATTGCAGATTGAAATCTCACAGTTATAAAGTATTATTTCTTTCGGAGCGAATCAAAGAGCACACAGTTACAATGTTGAATAAGTAATGGGCCCTTCACATGCAGGCTTCTTCAGGGTGAAGATGGTTTGCAGTAGCTGGCTTGGACCAATAGTATGTTTTTTTTGCAGCTGTGACTTCCAGAAAGTCTAGGTATAAATTTATCCTGCAGGATCCTTGATGTCTCAGGCAAGCACTGGAAAGTATTCTGTGCAAACACCGATGATATGAGAAATATACCTTAAATGTAATCACCAGAAATAGCTTCTCTTATCTTGTCTTTTAATTGTTGTCGATGCTTTTGAGGTTTGCTTCCATCACTGTATATATTCTTTCCTAACGTGGGTAGTGTTTTAGTATCTAGTTTCCAGAAAAGACTCCTCTACTGCAGTTCAAGGTTTTCATCAGTTTTAAGTTCTGGCTCTGATTTAATTCTTGTGTTGTTACAGGTTACTTCTTCATAGTCCATAAAATACTTATTTTTATTTTCTTGTGTTTCCAACACTTAAACTAGCTCAAGACAGATGAAGAATCATGAATGCTGTCTTAACAGTGCTTGCTTATGCATGTACTGTAATTCCTCCACGTGTGTTAGCAAAGACATGGGCTGTGCATTTAAAACTGGAATTAAGGTGTTGCCAGTACTTTCTATGGTTTAAAATTTAGCCATACCATGAGATTAGAAAATGGCTTTAGATAACAATTACATCTCTTAATAAGACTTTTGCCTACATTCTGAGCTGGTTTCAGTGGGTAAAAGTAATTTCTGCGAGGTACAAATGACCTGGGGTGTAGTTTTGAGGTGACCATCAGATGTTTAATGGGTTATGTGCCCGTCCTTTTGTCCTGGTTTCACCTCCTTTTGGGACTGTGAATCTGTCTTTACTCTCTACACACCATATTTGAGATGTCAAGCTTGTTCTGGAAATACATTTGAAATAGTATGTTTTAAAGGCAACAATCGTTTCTCTTCAGTTTCTTTGAGTCAAGAACAGGCTATTCCTGGCAATGATTTTGCACAAATTTCTGGAGAGGATGAGCTCTAGAGTTCTGGAAATTCCGCCTTGCCCTTGAGGATGGACATGAAGCTGTATACAGTTTTCACCTAGGCCAAGATTTTTAAGAAGTGGCTAAATTTAGTTTTCTGTGTCCACATTTAGAAACCTAAATAACTGACCTAATTTAAACATAACACAATGGAATTAAATTGTGCTATGTTCTTAATAGCTACCACTCTCTGTCTCTTCAGACTGGGTAGGACTGACTTTAGTGAGGCTCCTGAGTTTCTGTAGCTGTTGTAACCCAGCAGGCATGTCCACATTGCATCTTAGCCTTGCCAAAGAGATAGTCAGCCTATCTGTAAAACTTCAGTTCTGTTACCGGTACTTGTAGCTAGCATCACATCCCAGAGCATTAATGGTTTTGTCCTCTTCGTGAAGAGACACATTTTTCTGTTTCTAATACAGAAAAAGTTCTTGCTTGTAGGTCTGTTAATCTGTTAAGAACCTGTGCTGGAACTTGGTTTTGTTCAGTGGCATCCTGCTTAAATATTTTATTGCTAATCTAAGCAGTTGGTGCCTTCTGTAAGGCAACAAATCCATACATGTAGCTGCTTTGGGAAAACCTGAACTTCGTGTCCAGCTGTTAGACTGTATTGTGAAGGAACTAATTCTTCAAGGCAGGGAAATAGATGTACTATGTCTGCCAAAGGCTGACTTTGTCAGATGAACCAGCTGTCTTCCAGACTTTCTTTCGGAAGACACAGGAAACAGTCATTTTTGGAAGCAACAGAGGTGTTCATACAGGAACCGTGAGTGTATGAGGAATTGGCTTTGAGGAGGCAATTGCAGTTGAATGGAGTCTGTGGGCTGACCCTCTTAGTGTTGCATTATTTTATTAATTGACAAAAGTGACCACAATACTTAGTGACATGAGTGTGGTCAGTATAGAGGCCAGAGTATTATCCTTTCCTTTGGTATAATTTGAAAACCAGAATAGTAGAAACAAGATAAAATGCAGAAGTGTAAGGTGGAAAATGGGAACTAAGAAAAAGAACTGTTTAAAGCCAGAAACTTACTATTCAGAATTAAAAGGACACGTTTATATTCAGAAATAAAAGGACATATACACAAGTGCATAGGCTAAACACAGCATAACCATCAATCATAGTAACATATAACTCTTCAAAAATAAATAAAAAGAGCAATACTCTGCATTATGTGTAATAATACATATCTGTTGTAAGGTAGGGAAGGGTCAGTGCTGTTGTAGAAGGCACTGCTGAAAGTGTGTAGTCTGTTACCTGTACTTAAAGCTCAAATCAAAGTGAAATTGGTGGAGTGGGAAAATTCGTTGATGGGCAAGCAGCGATCTTACTTTGAGGCAGAACAGAGCTTTTGTTGTCTATTAAAATAAAAACCACTAGTTTTCACTGGCTAAAGTATCTTTAAAGAGGGATAGTACTGGGGAATTTTTTTTTAAAGCCAAAGGGACAGAACAAAATATTAGGGTGGAAATCAAACTGTGAGAATAACAAGGCTTTGAAGCAGCTTGCTGGTGGGCATAAAGGTTACAGTCCTGTCATTTCTTCCACTGATTTCTGCAGGTAGATTACACTTGCAGTGTACCTGTTATTAGTCTGAAAATGTGAGGATAATCTTAGCAAAAAATCATTGCGTTGTTGCTCACTACTTAATATTCATTTTCTGATTTAATTCTGTGCCATTTGAATTAATTTTGGATGTCATAAATGATGTCAAAAATGTCAGGAATTGAATTTTGTATACAAGTGCTAAATTTCACTGTATTCCATGGAGACTTTGTTCCTGTGTAAGTAACCAAGGGAACCAAAGTGAACCAGTAAAATCAAGTTCTGTGTGGAACTGTATTGTAACAAGAAAACATACAGTGCAAAGGTGAAGCTGGGCAAATGCTTTAATACAAATGGAATGCTTTGTTCCGTTGAAGCAGCGACATTTCTGATGAGAAATCTTCCGTAATATATTCTTAAAACACAGTGCAATTTTTTGTGTTCAGGAAAGGTCTGTAATCACCAAGTTTGAACAAGCTTTCTTGACTGATAAGACAAGGGGCAATGTCTTTAAGCTGAAAGAGGGTGGATTTAGAGTGGATATCAGGAAGAAGTTCTTCCCGGAGAGGGTGGGGAGGCAGTGGGACAGGTTGCCCAGAGAAGCTGTGGATGCCCCATCCCTGGAAGTGTCCAAGGCCAGGCTGGATGAGGCTTGGAGCAACCTGGTCTAGTGGAAGGTGTCCCTGCCCATGGCAGGGGGGGGGACTGGGTGAGCTTTAAGGTCCCTTCCAACCCAAACCATTCTGTGATTCTTACAATGGAAGTTGGATGAAAACTATTTTAATGCTTCTAAGAGTAGAGGAAATCAGAAATGTCTCCCATCTTCCTGCCTTTTTTGGTTTGGGGTTTTGGGTTTTTTTTTTTCCTTCCCAGTGCCCTAAGCATCAGATTTCCTCCAGACATAACAAGGTTGGATCAGAATTACTGGTCAGCTCTTTTCATTCCACATTTCATTCAGTTGTTTCATTCCACAACATGAGTGACAGTTCTTTCTACAAATTATGCAAATGGTGGAAAAGGCACTCTGCTTGTTTTAAGATTCAAGACTCCTTGCTGCTTGCGTTTAAAGAAATGACAAATGTACTAGTTTTGTAGGATTCATTAAGAGGACAAATGAAATGGATACTTGCCTAGTTTTTTCCCAGCTTCTGAAGCAACGTGTACCTCCCACCACCACCCCTTTACATGAAGCCGTCCATGCTAGTTATCGTCTTTGTGCCCTTCTTGACAAGAGAGCCAGAACTAATACAGCATTCAAGATGTGAAAACACTTTATTTTTATAGTTTCTTCCTTACAGTGTCTTTGCTCTGTCAACTCTTGATGAGTGTTCTTCTGACTCTTTCTGAACATAGTCATGATGACTCTAGGTCTTCCCTGAGTGGCACTAAGAAGCCTGGAGCCCCTGGTTGTGTTTCTGTGTTTGAGGTGGTCTTTCTCTAGCATGTAATAGCACGCAGGTATGCTAAGTTTTGGGTTATTTTTTTTTCCCCAGGATGTTTTCTCAAGCAGTAGCTCAGTATCATGAGATTTGGTTGCAGCATTGTAGTGTGGTTTGAGTTTCCTGCATAACTGATTTGTCACATTTGTTTGTTGGCTCCTTTTTCCAGACTGCTTATAAACATCAGAGTCCTTGCAGAACCCTCCTTCTTCATGACCCTTAATCATTTACATTCCCTTATGGATTAGTGTTTCTTTTCCCTGTCATGCCTTAATTTCCATAAGGTGATTTGATAATTTTGCCGAAAGCTTCTGTAAAAATGCCAGTCTGCTGTACTCATAGCCTTGTTTACATCTTCTTGGTTGTCTCCAGTAATTTTGCTAGATTGTGTGATACTACTTGACTCCTCAAAAAACATGTGAATTCTTTCTCTCAAATACTATTTTTAAGTATTTTCTCAGTCAAAGATACAGTGTACTACAGAAGGTTAGACTAGGCTCCTCTTGTCTGGAAAAGGAACAACTGGGTATGTTGGGTGTCTTGAGCAGTGAAGTGTGTAGAGAGAAGTATTTGCTGTTCTTTTGAGGAGGAGAACTGGAATTTGCAAAATTAAGAAGCAAGCAGATTTGTGGCCAGATAGTGGGGAGGGTACTTCAGGTATTTGTAGGTGATCTATGAAATTGTAATTCAGTGAATGCGTTAAGTTTACAAGGGTTCTCAGAGCAGTATGTAGATAGTTTATTTATTACGGTAGTCTCGTTATTGCTATCCATTTAAATAGCTAATGGTTCAAAGTCCTTGAGTTGGTAACTGTTGGAAACTGGGAGAGTATTCCTATATGAGGCACCTGATACTGGTTGCTGGGGGTCGTTTTTATTTTGCAAAAGGTTCCTTACCCTGTGTTTTTCAGTTTTATCTGCCTGATAGAATTCCACAGGACTGTGAAAGATAAGTAGAGTTCTTGACGTCATACAGAAGCAGCACCACTCTTTTGATTAAACAGGGCTCTCATTTTACAAGATAAATGGTCTCAAGGAACATGGATGCAGTATTTCTGGACGCTTGTATGCAAGTTTTGAACAGTACTTTCAAGGGAAGTTCACCTTGCGCTTGGTGCTGAGTTCACCTCTGTGCTGATGAGCCTGCACCTCGAAGCATGTGTTTAGTTGGGGGCCTCTCACTGTAGGAAAGACACTGAGGGGCTGGAACATGTCCGGAGAAGGGAATGGAGCTGGGGAAGGGTCTGGAGCACAGATCCTGGGAGGAGCGGCTGAGGGAGCTGGCGGGGTTCAGCCTGGAGAAGAGGAGGCTCAGGGGAGATCTTAGCGCTGTCTACAGCCCCCTGAAAGGAGGGTGCAGAGGGGTGGGGGTTGGTCTTTTCTCCCAAGTGACAAGTGATGGGACAAGAGGAAACAGCCTGAAGTTGCACCAGGGGAGGTTTAGATTGAATATTAGGGAAGATGTCTTCACCGAAGGGCTGTCAGGCATTGGAATGGGCTGCCCAGGGAGGGGGAAGTCACCATCCATGGAGAGGGATTTAAGAGCCATGTGGATGAGGGGCTCAGGGACATGGTTCAGTGGTGGTACTGGCAGTGCTGGGTTAACGGTTGGACTTGATGATCTCAAAGGCCTTTTCCAACCTAAAAGGTGTATGATTCTACAGTAACAAAAACAAACATCCGCCACCACCATCACCCACCCCACAAAAAAAACCCCAAACACAACGTTCCATTAGGAATATTTTGAGTATGAAAACAGTCCATTTTGTAACTCTCCATCAGGTACAGGTAGTGAACAACAGTTTCAATTCCCTACTCTTTTCTCATCATCCGTGAATATACCCACTTTCTCTTGCAAGAAGTCAACTGATTTGGCTAATAAATATCAGTTTTATCCAAATACTACATTAATTCCTTTCCCAGGACATTCAGCTCATCTTAGGTAGAACGAAAACTGTTTCAGTGCTTAGTTGTATGCCGTCAAACAAGGCATTCTTTCAGCATGGTCATTGTCATCTTGGGATTCTAACAAAGGCTGAAAGGAGCAGATGACATGTAATTCAAAACAAGCTCTGTCCTTCTTTAATCCAAGAAAAATGTTTTGCTGGCATTGGGAGAACTGTCATGCCCCACATATAATCACGTTTAGCAAGGATAAGTACTACTGAGTATTCAAGTGTGGGTTAGATGACTCTATTCTGGTCTGGCTGTTATTCAGTTCCTATCTGCCTGCCAGCTCTGCGCAGTAATACAGTGTCTACAGCTCTGCTCTCCACAGCTTCCCGAGGAGGGGGAGTGGAGAGGAAGGTGCTGATCTCTTCTCCCTGGGATCCAGGCAGGGGATGCATGGGAGTGGTTCAGAGCTGCACCAGGGGAGGTTTAGACTGGACATTAGCAATCAATTCTTTCCTGGGAGGGTGGTCAAACCCTGGAACAGGCTTTCTGGAGAGGCGGCCAGTGCCCCAAGCCTATCAGTGTTTAAAGGACCACAGTGCTTTTGGTGAGGCAGTTGGACTAGATGATCGTTAACCTTCCAACTAAAATACTCTATTCTACCGTTTTCCCAGTCAGAATTTGAATTTGCTCTATGTAGTTCCCACATCGCTCCTGACATACGCTTTAAAATTAGTATCGCTGGCGGATACCTTCATTTCTTTGGCAGCGAGGGAGTTTAAGCAATAGACTGCTAAATTGTTAAGTGTAGAAAACTGGTATTTGATATCTCTTAAAATGCTTAGCTAAATACCATTTGGGTTTTGCAGTTTGATAATTCTTTTTATTAATTCTCATTAAAATTGTCGTAAACTTCCTCATTTTGACATTTCTTTGCGTTCCTTGGGCACATTCTTAGTGAAGCTGTAGTGTGGGATGTCCTCTCACCTCTTCTTTGATCCAGAGAATTTATTTAATGAGGCTGTTACGGTCATGTTCTTCTTGCCAATCAGTTTCTTTTCTCCCAAGTAAGCCTTTGGCAATTAGTAGGCAGTCTAAGCATACTTTGTCTCAGCTAAACTGACCGAACTAGCGATCGTTAAAAATTAGTCCGTTTGCAGGTCTGGTCTTAGGGTCACTTATAGAATGCTGACCTGTAGCATTCCCCACGTAGTGGGGACTGTGATACAGCTGCTTGTTTCTCTCAAATGCAATCACTTGTGCTGGAGCCAAGTTCTGATGTGGGATCATTTGTCTTGGAGCAGTGCTAAGCTTGGCAGTCCGTATGTGTTCTATGGAGAGGAGAGTTCTGCTGACCTCAAGTAATTCTCCATCCGTCAGAGCAGTGTAGGAAAATTAGATCAGTGGATATTTTAGCACATTAGTTAGTAGGAGAGGAGGGTTTTTTTAATATTGGAAATAAAAGGAGGAAAAATGCTGTCTTCTAACAATACAGTACCAACTTTCTAATAAACTTTTTCTCATGGACATTTGCAAGAGGTTTCCTTTCAATGTTTTACTTCCTTGATGCATACTGTGAGGGGTCTGATAGGGCAGAGCATGTGGGGGCTTGATTGTTGATACTTTGAAATACAGCCATTACTCCTGATCTTTTGTGACTCTGGAACTACTTAGTTTTTGATACAGAACCGGAAAATCTTTATACTTTCTTCCTTAAAAGACTTTTCAGGTCTCTAACTTCAGCAGCCTAAGCTGTAACATTAGTCTGTCCCTTTGGAACAGACTAAATTTCTGTACCAGAAATTATTCCTGTGAGTTTGTTTTAATGGTACTGTAATCAGTATTTACAGCCTTACTGTGCTTAGTGTTTTGCAGACATGGTCTACAAAGGATGCTCAGTCCAAAAGAGAGCAGAGAATAGAAAACTTTTCAAGCACCTTAGTTGATAGCTGAAGGCACTGCCTTGTGCTGCTGCTGGGCTGTGTTCTTGTATGAAGTTAGCTAGGAGAGCATGTGTACAGTTATCACACAACCTGGAGACAGAACAAACCTTCAAATTGTAAGGCATGCCCTAGAAACATGAACATCTGTATTTTACCCCCTCAAACAACTTTAATTACAAATTACCTTTCTTTCTTCTCCAGCCATGCTGAGAATGTCGCTATGCACTGTCACTGTTCGCTTTGCGTGCTCTGAGCAGTGAGCAAAGCTGTAAATGGGAATGTGATCTTCTCTGCCATTGTTCTTCAGAAGGGGAGCAGTGTAGCTGAGAACTGGGTCACTGCTAGTGCTTGGAGAGTTAGCCAAGCCATAGAGACAAGCAGCAATGTTGTTATCAGTGAGGAGGTACTAGAGATGCAGATTTTTAGATCATTTGCTGTCAACAGCCAAAGATCCTATGTAGTGGAGGGCAGTGTGGTATCCTGGTTTTGTGCACTGTAAATACCAAATATGGTTTTGATGCTGCTAATCCTCATGGCTTCTCCCACATATTGGCATGGTTTGGCAGTGCATTGCCAAGTGCTACCTGCGTCTCTGCTGCCTATGCCCAAGAGAGAACAATGGTGTCTGGTGAATCTGCTTCAGAGGAGGTAGGGGCCTCTCTGCCATCTAAAACTGTAGTCTCTTCCATGTTAGAATCCATAGAATGGTCTGGGTTGGAAAGGACCTTCAAGATCATCTAGTTCCACCCCCCCTGCCATGGGCAGGGACACCTTCCACTAGCCCAGGTTGCTCAAAGCCTCATCCAGCCTGGCCTTGAAGACATCCAGGGATGGGGCATCCACAGCTTCTCTGGGCAACCTGCCCCAGTGCCTCCCCACCCTCTCCGTGAAGAATTCCTTCCTGATGCCTAATCTAAACGTCCCCCCTTTCAATTTAAACCCATTACCCCTGGTCCTGTCACTACAGGCCCTTTTAAAAAGCTCCCCAGCTTCCTTGTAGCCCCTTCAGGTACTGGAAGGTGCTATAACATCTCCCCGGAGCCTTCCCTTCTCCAGGGTGAACAAGCCCAACTCTCCCAGCCTGTCCCCATAGGAGAGGTGCTCCAGCCCTCTGAGCATCTCCGTGGTCTCCTCTGGACTCGCTCCAACTGATCTATATCCTTATGTTGCCTGTGTTGGTAGGGAAGTTTGATTATAGGGTGAGTGTGGAGGAACGCTGGCTATTGGCCAGCATTTTTATATCATTACAGGTGTGTGTGGAGTCCCTTTCAGGTTTTTGGCCATTATGAGTCCTAGAGGGGTAGGATGGTAGAAGTTTCTGTTTCTTTTGACAGCTAAGGGTAGAGATCATCTGATATGAAGGTAACATGAGACAACAGAGACCCTGAGCAGGACCTTAAGCAAACAGTCCCAGTCTATCTACTTCTCTAGTTGTTAGCCTCTTCCTGGCCTCATATAGTGTTCTCTTAGGAGCTGCTCTGTTCATTTTGTGAATTCTCTCTTTTTTTCTTATGGAGAAGTAAAGCTTGAAATACCTCATGGTCTGTTAGCTTAACTCTTACTGTGTTAAAATTAAAAAAAAAAAAAGGTTTTATATGGAATCTGCAGGAAATAAAATAAAATTATGGGATTTTCATATTTTCTCCAAAATAATTCTGCTTACATATGTGTAGACTTGGTCTGTAGCTCTAATAGACTGTTAGCTTAAATATTTTGATACTCTGTTTTCCTTTTTGTTTTCCAGGGCAGGGAAACCGCCACCTGGCTTACATCTGGATGTAGTCAAAGGAGACAAACTCATTGAGGTATGAAAGTAGGTTTTGTATGTATTTGGTATGTTGTATACACATAGGCACCAGCAGTAGAACATTTCCCAGCATTTTCCACATATAAGTATTTGTCTCATGTTCATTATTTTCAAATCAGTTTGTTTTACTCCAAGTCTGTCTCATACTATGCAGTGCTTCTATCAGTTATCTTCCAATTAGATGTCCTGTTTAGAGGGATACAAAACTGTAGTGCTCAGCTAGCAAACAATGACACTTTGATTCCTGAACACTAAATCTGTCCTAGTAAGAGAGAGAAATTTAAAATGTGTGTAATGGAAACTCAATGCTTTGCAGATCCTTATTTCTTTCAAACTTAGTTTTGGTCCAAAGCTGGCATCTTGTTTCCTACAAAATACTTATATAGAAGGTAGAAGGCACCTTGTCTTAGGAACTTCAGGAGAAGGAACTTGAATAACATGGGGAAAGAAATATGAAATACAAAAGAGTAAGAGTAAAAACTCTTCACTTTATCCTGCTTGTTTGAGATACTTGTTTGGTCAGGGGTTTTTTGTCTATTTTACAGTGAGGTTAACTGTATTTTACAGGATTGCCGTGTCTACAGTATAAAAAACAGCATGATTTTTCATCCCATGTTCTGGATCTGCAAACACTGTTGTGATTAACACACAATGAGTTATTTTTATTACAGCGAAGGAATTTGTCTGATATACAACACGGCATTCTCTATTTCATACTTTGAATTTTTACACTAGAAGTTGTAAATTTTAAAAAAAGGCTCTTTAACATGGTTGACAGAGGACTCAAGCCAGTAAATATATTTCAGCTGTGGAGAGTTTCATAACTTGCAATTGACTGAAATAGAGAAATCTTTCTGGGCAGCAAAAGTGTGCAAATTTGAGCCAACTTCTCTGAACAGAAACTTGGAAAATTAAGAACTCTGGGTTAGATCAAGAAAGAGTTAAGTAGCTTAGTGTCTTGGCTGTTTTTTAATGTATGCTGCCACAGGAGTATCAGTACTATTAAGTACTGGTTAAGTGTAGTTCTAGACATCTCTTGGTGTCTAGAAAGACAGATTTACTGTTTAGAATTTGGTCAAGTAACCAGAATATGCTTTGCGTAGGAAAGCAGGTAGAGTTGTCAAATAGGTATCTCACAAATAAACTTGTGTCTGTGTTTATTATTGTTGGTTTTACAGGCTGTTTTGAGAGTGCGTTCTTACTTGGGATTTAAAGATAGAAAATTGGCAGAACTAGTCTTGACCTAAAAGAGATCTTTGCTCAGCCCTAATTTCAAAGGTTAGATAGTAACAGACTCTTACTGCACTTCCAAAGAAACTCATTCATGGAAGACATGGCTGAGTTGCCTCATACTCGCTACTCAGACTACATGGGACCTATCTGCACGGGTTTTTCCTAGGCACTCTGACTTTCAAACCCTTTGCATTGTGTTTGACTTCAAACCATGAGCTTCTCATGGTACTGTTACACGTTCAGAATCCTTTTCAGAGGTCGCAGAGCTGTAGTAGCACTGCTGCTCAGCTCAGCAATCTCCCTGACATCTTGGCAGCAGCATTTGAATAAGGATTGTACTTGGCACTGAGTTTTTCAGTATTTCTTTCAGGCCATGTAATGAGATTCATTGAGCAAAGCCAAGTGGTAGTGACTTGGGCTTTTTTGGTATGTGGCAGGTGGCCAGGCTAATGCAGCCTTCCCACCTGGGAGTCTTACGAGTTTCTTGTCATGTTTCTTCTGAGCTTTTAAATACGGAGAGCAAGCTTTAGGATGAAGGAATTTATATGGAGCTCTCCACTGAATTTATCCTCATGTGCTAGACAAATGTCTGTCATGGGAGTCCTAATTAGAACTGAACAAAAAGCAGCAAAATGCTGTATAGAAACTAAGCATGAACCACTGTGTTTGGCAATGGATGAGCAGATTTAGTGTTGATAATTCACAGTCAAGAATATCACCCTGCTGGTGTCAGACTGATGCTGCGCTGCTCAAAGCTTTGGGACCTACAGGAGGCCCAAGTTGGCTTTGTAAGCCTGGGGTCTCTGTCCACACTGGGAAAAGAGGGGTGTACAAACATCCTGATTCCCTCTTCCTACCATCAACTCTCTTGATAACCTTAAAGAGGTTCTTTTTGCGGTTGTGCAGAGCACTTGGTAGTCTGCTATCCAAGTACTCCGAGGTTCAGTAGAGGATGTGATCACACAGGTTACAGAATGGCTCTAGAGTCTGTGTTCTGTCTCCTGAATATCTGAAGTTGCCGTCAATGTTACTGCTGTCAGCGAGGTACAGCTTGCCTGCCATTCAGTGTGTACTATGTGTGCTGAATGCTGTGGCATGTGGTGACCAGACACAGACACATGTGCGAGGGACAGAGGCCTGGCTTGCTATCTTCTGTCCCCTGAAGAATCAGAACAGCTGGCTTGAAGGGCAAGTTCTAGCAGGCTGTCCCATGTAGATGTATGCCTGCTTGTATGGTTGTTTTGGGGCTTTGCACGCTGTATGCAGGAGATGACTTAAGTCCTCTAGACTGTGGTGGTTACATGAGATAAGGTAGTATTATGTATGGGAACGGTGCAACAAACTAACAGCATTTGAATGCCGTCCCTCTGGTCCCTTTTTGGTACATATGGCAAATAGTTACTGGGGTTTGTGTCTTATGGTAGGCGGCAGCAACCAAGAAATAACTTCAAATCTTGTGCATGACTGAGCACTTGATACTAGCCGAGCCATCTGTATCCCAGGTCTTGTGCAGAGGTCTGAGGTACACCTTGTGATTGCTGGGTCTGAAAAGTGCAACATTAAAACAAGCCATGAAGTGTTTAAGCTCAGTGTATAAAGGAAAACACTGGGTTATAACTCAGAGGCACAGAAAATTTTGGAAACATCTTGAAGTAAAGGCAATAAGGTTCTCTGATGATTTGTTGCAATATTTCCAATTTATGAATTCATTTGTGTCTCTGCAAGATCTCTTGAAATGCTGTCAAGTCAGAATGGTATTGTTTTGTGTGTGACTGGTACAGATGAGAACTTATGGGATGCTTCTTTTGGTTTCAGTTGTGGTCAAGAATGAGAAATTGTTGGACTGATTTTTATGGTACTTGAAATCATGAAATAACTGCTTTTGAAGCTGAGCACTGAAATGTGAAGTGAAGCAACTTCTGGAGATCCACTCATTTGGATCAGTTGTGTTTACACACGACTTTTTTTCAAATACACAAGAGTAAAAGGAAAAGTTAGTGCTGGTCTTTCTTACAACGTGGAATCATAGAATTCATTAGTACAGAGGTACTGAATTTGGGAAAACTTAGAGTGCTGAACAGAGTGAGTAAGGTACTGCATGATATTGGACATAGATCCATTGTTATGACATTGAATGCCCAGAAAACCTAACCAGCATTTCTCAAAAGATGTATTGTAATGCACACTATGGTATCCACAGGTCACCAGCTGGATGGAACAACTGTAATCATAAAGGAAAACACCAGTGAGACTGATGGAATGATAGGTGTTACGGCTTGCAGGGAAAAGCATAACAAAAGTGTGCTAGCATGAACAATGTACAGGGTGGAGATTGATCTATTTACAGGTGGAACTGAAAACCAAATAAAGTGAAGTAATACTCGACCAAAAAGGACTGAGGAAACCATTTACTAGGTTAAGCTCTTTATCAGTGGTTTATACTTTCTGGTTAATTCTGACGCAGGAGTCTTGTGACAAACAGCATTTGTAAAGAGAAAGAAACTGATAATACAGTAGCCAGGTGAGAGCAGAATCCTGTAGGTTGTTTCTGTATCTTGACTTCTCTGGGTTTTCTTATCTGAATTATGCTGAGGCTTTGAGGTATGGTATCCCACCAGACACAAACTGATACATAGGAGACACCTGCAAATGTCCCAGTTGGAGAAAAATCACTTGAATTTTGCATTTACAACTCATTTGTCACCAAATAATGTACTTGAAGGTGAATTGGTAATTCAGCTGTGATTCGTGTCTTATCAAATGAGATGCTGACTTGCAAAGAGGATTGTTTTATTTTTTGTAGTTAAAGTCTAAGTATTGGTGCTCTTGTGGATTTTCTGCCAGCCTGTGTATCACTGAGGGTACTGGTGAAGTTACCATTCTGTTTGGTTTCCCAAAACTTCTTGAAATTTACACTCTTGTAGTGCTGGTTGAAATTGGTCAGTTGGTTGAGAAATTACTTGGTTTAGTAGTAGGTGTTGAGAGCTGATGGGTATGTACACAGCTTGATCACCTAAATCTTGTTATTTTAAGAAAACAGACCAAAAAATGTAAGTCAGTAGATTTCACAAAGCATTTGGTCTCATGAAATTAATCTTAAAATATATACCTTGGGAATAAGACGTTAGCAGTTTATTACCTAAAGGACTAATTAAAAAAAGTTGTCATGATGTATACTAGTTTGGAGTTGAGTTGTTCAGTTAATTCTTCTAGTGACATGAGAGAATAAACATACAGAAATAAATTAAATACTTATTACTGAATGCCAGATTATGAGAATTTGCAGCATGGGGACTGACGCATGTTCAGCAGAATAATGAGAAATCCACCCTAGAAAATGTAGAACATATCCAGGGAGGTGAACTCTGAAAAAAATCTGGGGAAGTGACACGTGAATGCAGCAGTGTTAGAAGCCTTGATGTTTGTAATTGGTGGGCAGGTAAATTAAAAAAAATTGCAAGATGATTTGTAGTAGAAAACAAGATCGGTGTGATTTTTAAGGTTGCAGATAAGGTAGAGGAATATAAATTACATGTCTTATTCCAAGCTGTTATTTTCTGTGTGACTTGGTAGTGCAACAGAATAATTAACTGTGTAGGTGCTCCTCGTGTCAGCCTTTCTGATAGCTCAAAAAACCCCAAGCCAACTACCTGTAACTAGTCTGACACATTAGCTCTTTCTCGCTGAGCATGTGGCTTACACAACTGGCAAAACTGAGGAGCAGCCAACTGATGGACATGAACGCTGCTGCCAGGAGGGGAGGTCCTTCCTTATCCCCAAGTCCTAGCACACCTAATCCATTGCCTCACCAGAGCCGGCGGGGATACACAACTGGCTGAAGGCAAACTGATTCAGTCCACTCAAACAGCAGTACACTAGCATAGCAAAAACGTGCTTTGCAAGCTGAAAACTTGGCTCAGATGTGTGGCAGTGGAATTGAAGAGAGGGTTGTGTAGCTGGGAATGGAAAGGAGAAGGGAGAAATCCTTGTGCTCTAGCAGGCGAAACGTTAATTCAGCTCAGACCATCTCATGAAAGCAAGCTTTCTTAAAGAAAGATATGGTTTTTTCCTGATGAAAAATGTATTATCAGCATTCCCTTCATCATGCTGTTGAAATACTGTGTGGGTTTTGGTAAATGTTTCAAAAAGCAGAAGCCATCTGTTAACAAATCTGTGTTGCATTGCCAGCCTTTGACTTGCGCAGCTGGGAGCAAGAAAACACAGGTTAGATTAAAATCTTGGGATACAGTAAGAAAGAAGGCTGCACTGCTTAGGTACTTCAGCATTCAGGTGCAAGGAGTTTCTTTTCAACAACATTGTTAATAGAAATACGCTGTGTATACTGTAGGACTGTGTCAACAGGTTCCTCTGATTTTCAGAGATGGTATGTAACTGATAGTACAGTATGTAAGATCTTGTGTGAAGAAGAGATTAGAATGTGGATGAGTTAAAAAGAAATGCCCAAAATTAATAGCTTATTTGAATGGACTAATATGGATTCACATCACAACACAATTTAGTATGGCTTTACATCTTTATTATCATAGAATCATAGAATGGTTTGGGTTGGAAGGGACCTTCAAGACCATCTAGTTCCAACCCCCTGCCATGGGCAGGGACACCTTCCACTAGACCAGGTTGCTCCAAGCCTCATCCAGCCTGGCCTTGGGCACTTCCAGGGATGGGGCATCCACAGCTTCTCTGGGCAACCTGTCCTAGTGCCTCCCCACCCTCTCTGTGAAGAACTTCTTCCTGATATCTAATCTAAACCTCCCCACTTTGAATTTAAACCCATTACCCCTTGTCCTGTCACTACAGCGCCTTGCAAAAAGTTCCACCCCCCCCAGCTTCCTTGTAGCCCCTTCGGGTACTGCAAGGTGCTATAAGGTCTCCCCGGAGCTTTGTGATGGTCTGAAATGTCCTGTATGTCCATTTCTATACAGAAATACAATTCTGATGTTCTGTATTAGACAGGAGGTCACCTAGCATAGATTCCTGTCTTAGACAAAGCACATGGTCATCTGCCTCAAGGAATGTGTAAAAATCACTGGGAGCAGATGTGAGCATGGATCTCTTGTAAGAGACAGTCTCATGTTTTGAAGAGTTATTGTCCCTCCCAGGCTGTCTTGTATTGGCTGTTAAACAAGGGAATAGCTGGGACTCTTCCATATTCAGCTGTTACGATTTTACAAAGAATATTTGCATTTCTGTGTTGAACAGTGTCAGACCAAACTGGAATACTGATTAGATGTTGATGCTTTCTTTTGAATTTGCTCTGTTTATTCATGTTCTTGAATTCTTTCAGGAAGATCCAAAAAAATACAGGAGTCTAATATGCTTCTCTGTTTGATATTCTACCTCAGAAACTCATCATTGATGAGAAGAAATACTATCTCTTTGGGAGAAATCCTGATCTGTGTGATTTTACCATTGACCATCAGTCTTGCTCTCGGGTCCATGCTGCCTTGGTCTATCACAAACATCTCAAGAGGGTTTTCCTCATAGATCTAAACAGCAGTAAGTAGTGTGACATTTAACCAGGTAGAAGTACAATATTTCAGTGCTTAAACATTTCTGAATCTGAGACACTTTCTCCTTTTGTTGTTGTTTGTACTGTGTGGATAGATGACTATAATCTGAGTTGGCATCCTAGTGGAAGACTGGCAAGAGTTAGGAGCAAAGGAGTGTTTGCTCCCATCAGCTTACGTCTGCTTCATTTGACCTGTAGAATAACATTCCTAGACTCTTAAGAGGCTAAGGGAAACAAGTGACTTGGCCTTCCCTTCACAATTTTAATGAAGCTTTCTCTTCTGAGGGTGGTTTCCCCATATCTAAAACCCAACATGCTTGTTTATGCCAGAGGGAATTATTCTAGGCATGGTATATTGGGACTTCCAAGAATCCAGAAAGTAAATGGTGTTTGTCATTTATTTCCATGACTTTTTGAGGACTTGCATGTGTTATCTCAGTTTGTGAGATGGCGGGTAAAATGTACATAGCTAATGTTTTCAGCAGCTAATGTTTTATCTCGGAGCATCTGTGTACAGTTTCTGATCTTTACGAGACTTAAGTTTGAACACGCTGAGCCCAAGCTGGTGACTAACAGACTGTTTTGCATTTTGATGTTCTCAGCACATGGCACATTCTTGGGTCATATCCGTTTGGAACCTCACAAACCCCAACAGATACCCATTGACTCCACAGTTTCATTTGGAGCTTCTACACGGGCATATACTCTGCGAGAGAAGCCTCAGACACTGCCATCAGCAGTTAAAGGAGACGAGAAGATGAGCGGTGATGATGAAGAGCTCAAGGGCTTGCTGGGCCTGCCAGAGGAGGAGACAGAACTTGATGTGAGTACGATGGCAGACTGCACCTAGATGGCATTTCCAGCTAAACAGATAGCATTCCCCAGTTTGCTTAGGCTCAGAGTCGCAGCTTCTTAGCCTTGAAGGCAGTCCGAGGTATATTCTGCTGGCAGATGCACAAACTGTCTTGTTCTGCCATAAGCCTGTGATCATGCTGCTTCCCAGAATCAGTGACCTAATCCTACTATTCCAATGGTCTTCTCTCCAAGGCTTGCTAGGAGACTACATGCTTTCCAGCTAACATCACCCCAGGTCAGGGGTGATTTCCCCCACTGTTCCCTGTTGCCAGGTAACAGTGAATGCTGCCCTGCTTCCTGCAGTTAGCTAGTGAAGAGGGAGAAGGCTGTGTGTATGGCATTCACAGGTTTGAGGTTGGAAGGGACCTCTCAGGTTCATCTAGTCCAGCCTCCCTGGTCTTGCAAGGTCAGCTAGAGCAGGTTGCCCAGGACTGTGCTTGGTTCTGCATATCTCTGCTGAGAGAGACTCTGCAGCCTGTCTGGGCAACCTTTTGCAGCACTGGAGCACTCTTTCTTCCCAGGGGTCTAAAGTTGAAACTAAAAAGTGTGATGTAGTCTTCTGATATGCACAGTCATGTGATTAAATCAGACTTGATACACTAGTTGCTTAAACTGTTTTGTCTCCAAATTTCTCACTAGAACCTGACAGAGTTTAATACAGCCCACAACAAAAGAATTTCCACACTAACCATTGAGGAAGGGAACTTAGATATTCAGAGACCAAAGAGAAAACGGAAGAACTCCAGAGTGACATTCAGTGATGATGATGAAATCATCAATCCGGGTAAGTAGTTTGCTTTAACATTTAGTTGATGCCTTTAAGACTCTCTTTCCAGTATTCTCACAGGGATTCCTCATAGTTGCTTATGGATAAGGAGAACAGAAATTTGGCAGTCGATATTTGAGATCTGCTACTTCAGAGAAGCTGCCACATGTCTCACTCAAGTCTTCGACCTTTCTCTTTCTTCTCTTTTACCTGTAAAATAACTGCATGGTTTGTGCAGGATAGGGATATCACGCTCAGTTTCATTCTTCAAAATTCTTTCAGATGTTGTAAAGGTCTTGTGGGCCCAAAGGGATTTTTGCCTTCTTTAGAATCTAAAAACGTGGGGGGTTTATGTGTTCCTTAATGCTTTCCTTACCTGTTGCCTAATGGATATTTGTCTTGAGCTCAGAGTTTTCTGCTACTTGTCTGCACATCTGAAAGAAGTAATTATCATTCAAAACGATGCTTCTGATGATGTATCCAATTCCTAATTAGTAATTTTTCTCCCTTTGCTGTTTTATATTAATGGCAATGTTATTTTATATGGATAATACTCCTAATGAGTAGCTTACTAATGAGTATGCATTTAAAAGTGTAGTCTGGAGCTAGTTTCATTTGGCAGTGCATACCACCCAGAATAACTGTTTTGATTTATCAGGTTATGCGACTTAGTGCTCAGAACAGCCTCATGTAAACAGCTGTCATTCGCATTACAAAAAGGTTTTTTTCAGAGTTTCAGACTCTACACTGAATCCTTCTGATTCCTCTTTCAAGGTGCCCCAAGGGCTGCTGGGGCTAGCTGTTGTGCCTTTGAGCATGTGCGTGCCTTGTCAGCAGCAGCTTTCAGCCCAGAATTCCAGTCTGATCAGTGCAAACTGGCCATCCATCTGTCCCTTTCCCTATTCTCTGGGGTGTGGAAGCCTGTATCTGGTGAGGCCACCTCGAGCCAGAGCCACTAGGTGTCCCCTTAGCGCCGCTCCTTGCTTGGGCCTGCTTGTGCTTACTGAGAGCTACTGGAGCACTGACTTTGAGAAGGTCCGTGTACCAATTCTTCATATAAAGGTTCCTTCAACTCACAAATGTTCTGTCTTTCCCTGTATTCTTCCTGAAAGCTTTACTGTTCTTGCCTTTACAGAGGATGTGGACCCTTCTGTTGGGCGTTTCAGGAACATGGTACAGACAGCAGTAGTCCCTGTTAAGGTACAGAGTAACTCCCAGCTTTCTAATTAATACATTACATTGATGAACTCGCTTTATGAATTACATCTTAGAAACATATCCTATGGTGGAAAGTGTTTTATTGTTAAGCAAAAGTTGTGTTCATGTTTCGCAGTTGTCTTTTAGCAGATCTGACCATTTCCCATCAAATCCAGCTTTTCTTTAATAATGCATGTGATCAATGGCAATTTTTTTTTTTCTTCCCAAAAAGAAACACTTTCCAGAAGTTCTGTGTGGTAGTTGTAGGCATCAGTTAAAATTGTGGGAGGTGTGGAAAATAAAAAGTGAAAATAAGAGGTTGTTTGTTTAAATACTCTAAGTGTTGTTAATTTCACAAGGTTGTCTGCTAGACCTAGCAGGGTTTAGACTTTGCTCCAAGGTGAGTGTGTTGGCAGTGCTGTATTTAATTTGAGTATGCTAGGAGCAGGGAAGATTTGAAAAACTTCATGGTAGCTAAGCAACAGTGTGATAACAATTGTGCTTGTTGCTGGTATACACTTAGTAATGTATGTGGAAAAGGATTGTTCTACATAAGTCCCAGATTGCAGGATAAGATTCAAATGATCAAGAGCTAGACAAAATCACCCAAGTGATCTAGAAGTTGCAGTTTCTTACTGTGGGGGAAGGAGCATCTGTTACTGACTAAAGACCTACTTGTCTTGTGTTCAGGACAGCCTCAAGACTGGCAAGCATGAACAGGAAGTAAAGATGCTCAGACCTGATCAAAGTTAAACCTGAGCTTCAACTTCTGTCACTGCTTCCTGCGTTGTGCACTTTTAAGAGTTTATTATTAAGTAGTTTTCAAGGAAATACAGAAAACAATCTTCTAGGACATGGTCTGTAGCCACTTTATATGTGGCTGGTCAAAGTGCCTTTTTGGGAAAAATGACATTGCACCCAGTTTAAATAGCTTGCTTGTTTAATGTATTTTTAGTAATTCTTTAAATACTTCCATCTGCAGAAAAAACGGTTGGAGAATCCAGGCTCACTGACCACAGATGATTCTTCATCACGACGTATGCAAATTTTTGAGGATTATATGGTGGTTTACCTCCAACTCACAATGAGGCAGGTTCCCAGTCGCATGGCGTCCATGGGACAGCACTCATTGGTGGTCTGCCAATGCCCTACCCCAATCTTGCCCCAGATGTAGACTTGACTCCTGTTGTGCCCTCAACTGTTAACATGAACCCAGCTCCGAACCCCGCTGTCTTTAATCCTGAAGCTGTGAATGAACCCAAGAAGAAGAAGTACGCAAAGGAGGCATGGCCTGGCAAGAAGCCAACCCCTTCCCTACTGATCTGAGTTGGGTTTTGTTGAGAGAGGGTGGGAGTTGCGAACTCCAGAAACTGTTTGTGTGCGGTATCGTCTTTTTAAAATTTCGGTGTCCTAACCAGATGTAATGCCAAGATTGGAGAAGTGAAGTATCCTGCAAGTGAAAGATCTGTCTTCAAACATTTTTATGTCTGTTTAAAAGAAAAAAAAAAAATACAGCTCCCATCTTCTTCTGAACCAAAATATCTGGCAGCCTTTTCTTAGCCATTACTGTCCCCAGAGGTTTTTACTCCAAATTTCGATCCATAAATGGAAGGGGCAGTATCATACAGTTTAATTATCATTTATGGTCTGACCTTGCGCATCCATGCATTTAGGTGTCGTGCTTACTATGAGTAATGTTCCTGCTGGACTTGCTTGTAGCAGGTCAGCTGTATCAGTAGTAAACGTTTGTGGGGCCAAGCCTTTCAGAAATCCCATTGGTATGAGTTCTAAAACTTGCAAAATGTACGTCAGCTGTTATTTTTTACATTTTTAAAACCCCACCAATGTGGGGCGCTGTATTTTTTGTTTCTTTTGGCTACAGCTTGTTTTAATTTCTAGCTAAAACACTACAACATCCCATCAGTTCAAGAGAGCATGGAGTTGAAATGGACAACAGGAGGTGGGCTTCCCTAGCTGTGTCCCAGTATTGCACAGCGGAGTGCTGTGTGGATGGGTAAAGGGGTGCACAGGATGGATCTGAGCTTGCGCGGGTGCTGCTGGCAGCATACGAGCGTGGCAAGCCGAGGAGCGTTTGACTGGTGGATGGGCACTGTCTACACTGTACAAACAAATAAATAGCAAAGTGTTGACTCTCTCTCCTGTGGTTAACTAAAGGTGGAGTTAACACAGAGGAAAACAGTTTCTTTTTAAAATTTGGTGGCCCTTCTAACTTAAATAATTTCATTTTATTTGCAAATGGAATTTGTGAGTATAGAGTATATGTGAGATGCAACAAGACACACATAAAAACGAGCAGCCATCAGCAGTGTCAGAGGATTTGCATATTTAACAACCAGACCCACCATCTGCAGACTATTCCGGCTGCTAGTAACAGTGGGTGAGAACTGAGTGCTACTTAGGGCTAGAATACGAATTCCCAGTAGAGAATCCGCCCCACCTTGAATAAAGCCCTGCAAAAGTGTGCATAATGTAGTTTTTGACTACTTCATCACTTTTTCCCATTGAATAAAATGAGAAGCTTGATTTGGATGGTTGCTATAGCCCTTCAAATCCTTGGTTTTAAATCACAAAATCTGACTCACATGTAGTCAGATGCTATGTCTTTATACAAGGTAAGGCCAGAGCTCTGTTTTTCTTAGGTTTACTCTCAATTTTTTTACATTCTGTAATGCAGTTCAGCTACATAGTCACTGTCCTTTGTTTGGGGGATTTCTCCAGGAAATGTGCACTAAAATGACAGCAGTATACCCAGCTGTTCCTTGTGTACAGGACTAGCTGCCTGCCTGAGGAGTGCAGTAAAAATGCGACGGTGGCTGGAGCAGTGCTGTGTACAGTGCATCTGGTGTGCTGTGTGCCCTGGGCCTGTTTTGGACAGATGCTCCAAAACCCGCGTGACGTCTGCAGAGCGATTGCTTCTCTCATGTTTCTGAGTTAAAAATGAGCTCATAGCTGCCGTGTTACAAGAGCCTGTTCCCCTCCCTGCACCATCATACCTAGCTCAGACTGTTGGATGGGTGAGTACAGCACCTCCTCCATGACAGAGTCATGCAGCTCCGTGTTTAGTTGCTCTTAAATACGATGCAGTCCTCGGAGGCTTTGCTTCCAAGCACTCCATGCTGACTGTTAAGAACTTTCTCCCTTTATTTTCAGGTTTGCTTCTTTCTGGTATGTAGAATTTTGTTTTTCCAGCCAGTCTGCTTTATGAAGGCAATTCTAGGTAAAACTAGTTAATGCAAGTAAAAGTTGAGCAGATTTTCTTCCTTCTTCTTCCCCCCCGCCCCCCCCCTTTTCTGTTTTGGGTTGTTTGGTTGGGTTTGGTTTTGGGTAGGTTTTTTGTTTTCTTGGGGCAGGAGGGGTATTTTAGGTTTTTTGCAAGTGGCGCTCTGCAAGATTTGTCTTGAAAAGGGAAGTTTTACTGCTCATTGGTTTTTAAAGGTCTTCTCCTCACTGGGATTGAACAAGCTCTTATTATTTTAGAGCTTAGGGGCCATAGCTGACCAGTACAGGAGGGGACAGTATAACATCTAGGGGCATTGTACAGAAGTTTGTACACTTGTGTAATATGTAATAGGCCTTTTCACACTTTCTGTTGAGCTTTTTACCTGTAACCTTTACTATGTTGTAAATTAAATGCAGATTTTGCCAGTTTGGAGAGTGTAGTGTGTTCGTTCCCAGTCTACACTTACGCAGTTGGGACTGTACCCTGGTTTGTGGCTTACTGAAGGATTTCTGCTGTGGGGAACTCTAGCTATTGCTGCAGATCTGGTTCTTAGCGGCTGACTCAGGCTGCAGCTCTTAATGCTGCTCCAGCTTCTTTGCTTGTGACCTGCTTTGCTGCCTTGTGCTGCAGTGTGTTGCACTTTTGCACACAAATTTTAACTTGCTTACCTGTTAAAATTCCCTTACCTTTGTTTCCTGAGTGAAGGTTTACCTGCTTCTGGCATAATCCTCTCTGCAAAAGTTATACTTTAGAGCCAACTTTGCTCTTCTCATAGCCCAGCTTGCTGCCTCTGGCCTACAGAGTGGCCTTGGGCAGTCTAAATGCACGTTCTTTGTCACACTCTGCCTGGAGCTTGTCGTATGCTCACTGGGGAGAGCTGTAGTGGAAAACAGTAAACGGGGACCTGATTAAAGAGAACTGTGGTGCCTGCAGTGTAGGGTTGAGAGGGATTCTCAAGCTTTGCTGAATTTAGCAGTATTTAGGCTATAGATTAGTATTTCTTCTCAATCCAGCAATGTCCTTTAAGCAGCTGGGCCAGCTACATTTTCATTATTGTGTGTCAGCAGAAGGCTGAATCTTCACACTGCCATAGGTAGAAATAGTAGAGGTTAGGTGGTTAACTTTGTCGTCTGATGTTTTAAGTGTTGGTGTAGTTAGCAATTACCTCCCTGTATTAAAGGAAGTATTAAAAAGGAGTCAGCTTGCATGATAATCTAAAGCACTCTGCAATATGGAATGCAGAGATGGGTACGAAGAAGTGGAGAAGAGTTTGCAGCTAAGTAGATGATTAAGCTAAAGAATAATGGCAGTGCTTTCCAGGAACATCTGTTCTTGCAGCATTCACCAGATTGTCACCATAACCCCTCTTCTCTTTTGGTCTTGAAACACAAGAGTGGACCACCCAGCAGACATCCCAAGAGCTAGTAATGAGCTGACAGAAGTTGCTCTATTCCCATGTGCTGTGCAATGAGATACTGGTGTGATGACAAGCCTAAAAGAATGACTTCTTGGAGAGGAAGGTGACTTCTCCCTGGGGCCTTTAAGAGTGGAGGAATAGCTTCCAGTGCAGAACAGGTGAGTGTGCCAGCTGAAGTGTGTGCTCGTGCAATTATAGCAAGTGCTTTGAAACACTCGGTGGCATGGGGAAAGTCCGGAGTAGAGGGTTGGGCTGGCAGACACAGCTTAGGACAAGCCAAAGAACTGTGGCTGTGTATTGGGTATCGCTGGGCTCTGAGGTCAGGTGCTGTTAAAGAGCTTTTTTCAAAATCAGTCTAATACAGTCAATTTGCCAGTTCTTTGATCTCAAAACTGCCTTAATCTAGCAGTGTTAGGTAAAGGGGAGAAAAAAAGTTTCTGCTTTCACTTCTGCTCAACACCAGAACAGCTCCGCATTCATATGAGCTGTGCTGTCACTGGGACCTACCTCATTGGTGTAAGGGACAGGAATGCTAGTGTAAGACTGACAGCATGAAGTAGGATTGTGGCAAGTTCAGGATAGACAACAGTGTGTTTAGGGTCACAGTTTCCTAAATTAGCCTTCTCCGAAGATCCCATAACCAGCAAAGCAGTAAGAGGTACCTCACGTACCAGCATCACATCAGTGCCTGAGACTGACCCTGCCTCCCTCTGTGGCCCTGCCTCTTCCACAAAGGCCATAGCTTTCCAGCAGCATTTGGTTGCTTCAGTGTTTTCTTTTGCTTTTTATGAATTTCCTCAAACTGATGTCCTCTTCAGAAAAGCTTTAAGGGAGAAGGAGCTAAAGAGCCCAAATCTTTGCTGTCCACCCTCTTCTATCTGTCTTGTATATTCTGGCATGCATCTGTGAAAGGTCTCCATCACATTTGCAGAATGATAGAGGAGGAGGAAGTTGTAAATACTAGATGTACTCCAAGTACTGCTCTGGTCATTCTGACACATGTTGCCATGGCCCAAGTTGCTTACTGTTGCTTTCAAAGACACCCAGATGGGGAGCTGCTTGTATGTGTGCTGGCCATTGAGGAACTGGCCAGTAATACTGGACTAACCTAGCAATTCCGGTCATGGCTGATCACAGAGGCTTTTCTGAGTCACATCTTGGCTGTGATGAGTCATTTCCTGCCTGCGGTTCCCTACCTACTTCTAGATATGTCAAAGAGGTCTTCCTTTGCTTGAGCCTGGAAGAAATGGAAGCAGCATTTCTCCTGTAAGCAATGGTGTGTTTATGCCCGTGTCACCCCAGGGCAAGTCCTTTCTGAAAGATGCAACCAGCCTTCTCCAGTATCTTTGTAAAAGTACTGGTTTTAAAACTTCGAGAGCTAGCAGGAGCTCGTTCTCTATTAACCTCTCCCATACAGGCTTACCAGAGTGCTCAGTTACTTTGAGAAGTTTCAGGGTTCAGTGAAGATGAGAAAGAGCCTGGAAATGGGCTGTTTAGACAGTGGTTCCACTGCCTGCTTCATCTTGGATACTCAAGAGTAGCTCTGATAATCCTTGCATGTTGACGGGTCAGAAAATGTTTGTGCTCCACTGCAGGGAGTATTAGAAACCTTCAAGGTGAGGTTGGTTCAGGCTGAGACACCAGTTTTGCTTGGATCCTAGCAGCTGATGTGATCCCCGGAGTTCATATATCTTCTGTGCTTGTCTGCCTGGGGCCCTGCTTGTGTTTGAGGAGCAATGACCTCCTGCATTCCGTAACTTCAGGATGACTTGAGGACTGTGTAAAAATCTGTGAAAACTCCAGTTGTCCTTCTGATGTCCTGCAAGGCAATTTCTGTAGCAATTTTTTTGTTTCCCCTGTTGAGTTTGGACACCCAAAGATCAGGTAGACAACTTTGCTCCCTAAAGCTGCACATGGTTGATGCAATGTTGATTTTTCATCCCTGTGACCTGAAGTTGGCCTGCTCAAGGCTTATTCCTTACTTCTCCATGGGAGTTTTTCTCTGTCCTACAACACAGAGATCATCTGCATGTCCCTGAGTGCCTCTCCTTCACTTACCCTTTCTTCCAGCCACACCACATGAAGGAAGTGGAGACTAAGTCCTGTGAGTAGGAGGACTGGTACAATGAAGGGTGCTGAAAACTAAACATCTTGCCTCTCTGAGCTGAGGAATGCTGTCCAGAGGCCAAGGTAATGGCCAAGATGAGCGGAGTAAGAAAATGGATATCACAAGCCCAGCTGAGAAGTTTGAAAACTAGAAATAAATGTTAATAAAATCTCTGATGTCTTGTGGGGCCAAATGGTACCCTGTGGGTGAGAATAGGAAACCAGTGGTGTGCTTTCCCAGGAGCTCTATCACCTGAGCAGTAGGGACATGACAGAACATCATTATGTCTCTCTGAGCACCTGTGGCAGGGACCTGGGGAGCAGCAGGGCAGGTAGCTGCCGTACGTGCAGGGATGGAGGATGTGCTGTGTTCACAGGGACTGTCCCTGAAGGCAGAGAGCCTGGCTGTAGGCTGTTTGAGCGCACGTCCTGAGGTGTTGAGGGCACAGCACAGAGATTTGCCAAGGGCTCAGTCAGGGGTTCAGTAGCACCAAGAACTGTTGTCTCCATCTGACAGTGAGTACAACCGATGGCAAGCTGCAGGGAGGTAGCTTATAGCATGCTTTGAATCTTTTCAAGAGAAATGCAGGACAATATACGATCAACCACTCCTAGCTGGAGAAGACAACCACTGATTCGGTGACCGTTACTGTGCTGTAAAGCCTCCCTGTCTCCTGCCGACACCAGCTGCCAAAAAGCTCTTTGCACTGCCCGGACCAACTGCAAGTGCTCCTATGTGATCCCTCACACCAGATCTGCCAGCAAGGTCAGTGAAAGCTGAAATGATGCATGGGAACATCTCTTCAGCAACTTCTTCTCTGCCAGGAGACAGCACAGCGTGAGTGTTTTGGAGGAGCTGTTCCCCTACAGCAAGAGCTTTGCTTTACATGCAGTATTTGTTTGCTCTTCCTTCATTGCGCTTAGTCATCAACCTAGGAGCACAGAAACTTAGGTCACATAGATGAATTGTTGCTTCCTCGTGGGTTGTGTGGGGTTTTTCTGGGGAGGCGTGACTATCCAATTCCATGAATAACCGATCTCTAGTAGAAGGACAATTTCTGCCCAGTGTGTCTTTTGCAAAAGGCAGTTGTGTGGAACTGATAATAGTCCTCTGACTAGTGGCAGTTGGAAGTCAGCAGTTCTTTCTCATTTGATATCGCTGGGCCTATCTGTTAGAGGTTTTGTTTTTCTTGTTATCTCTTAACAAGTTTATCTCAGTTATGCAGAACACAACTTGTTGTACTAAGATGTAGGCTTTGCAGTTGTTTGCTACTGAACAGAATCCGGGTCAAGACCATTACTCATACCTAGTTCAGTGTTTGAATTTCTGCAAACCATTTCCAACAAATTTTTCACCAATATTTGTCCATTATGTTAACCATGGGTGTGTTCTGCTCTGTTTGGGCAAATGCATAACTGGAGGTGAAAAAAGCAATTGCATTGTTTCCAGGCTCACTGCATACGGCAGAATGTGGCAACTTCCTCTGATGCAAATCCCTGCTCCTACTACGGTCCATCCTCATCACCCTTGTTAGAGTCCCAGCAGGGTAAGAGCGAAACCAGTGGTTTCTGGCTTTTGCACCACCCTGTGCTGTGCTCCATAGTGGTACATGATGGGGAAAGGATCTCTTTGCAGGGAGATACCGTCTCAGTTGGGTCCTGTATCAATCATTGGCCTTGGAGAGCATAAGGACGTCTTGTGTAGTGCAAGATGATGCCGAGTTAGCACAGGGCTGGGTAGTAAACCACAGGGAAGCACCTGGGAGCTTCTGCAGGCAACCATGGACAGTATCATCAAGGTGCTGTGCGTGACCCTGCAGTGCCATCAGGACCCTCTGCTATTGACACTCCCTGTTTCTTGGCCTTTCTGCTTCACAGCTACTCTGGTCTTGGCAATGGGCTGGGTCTCGCCTCCTGGGGCGAGCAGTTCTCTCACTTGGTGCTTAGCTTCCTTCTGCTGCATGTGCTGCTGAGCTGGAGCATCTCTACATGCTGCCCTGCTGTCACGGGGGACCCCTCCGAAGGAAGCACCTCCTGGGTAGGATCACTTCTGACTTTGAACTCGGAGAGGTGGTGGTGGTACTCACTCCGTCCAGGGACTGTGTGTCTAGCCTAAGGCATCCTGATGTCAGGCCGTGGGTGGCTGATGTGGGAGTGTCTGCTATGAGAAATAACAGACTTTCCTCAGCCCCTGCAGAGCACCTGCTTGCTGTGGGGATGTGAGGGCTGTTTGTGGAAGGGTGTGGGCTGGGTTTGTTTAGCATGTGAAATAAAGCAGCAATTCTCAGGGCCTGCTGTGGCTGGTCTTGTTCCTCCCCTCACAGGCAGAGTGGGCAGGTGGGCACCAGCCTTGTGGTGAGCAGGAGGAAGTGAGAATGGTCCACCCATTTATTCAGCTTGGTGCTTTGGCTGTGTTTGGGATGACGGAGTCCTGATGGGTTTGCTGCTTTTCTTCCAACAGCTGCCCTCTTCCTAGAGGCATCCTGAACCTCATGGGTCTGCTGCACATGCTTGTGGGTAGCTGCGAAGCAACAACCTCCTTCACCCATCCCCTCATGAATCGAGCTCAAGGCTGAGCTACCAGAAGAGGATAGCCGGCATCAGCCCCTTGACCCCTAATCAGCTGTCTTGAACTGTGTCTGTCTCCTTGCCTTTCCCTGAGCTCTTCTTGAAGAGATGCTGCTTCCTGTTTGGCTCTGACCATGGCCAAGCCTTGGCTCTTTGCTGCTGAAGCTCAGCAGCCTGGAGACCCACCCCTAGAAGCCTCTTTCAGGCAAGAGCCTGTGAGCTTTTGAGCTGATCATGATTGCTGCCCATGGCTGTGCTCGTTGTACCGGTGTCCAGGGCTGGGACACCCACATGACCCCGTTTATTTTTCCAGCCTTTCCATGGAGATTTGCACATTGGGTTTGCACTCAGCTGCCCTTTCAACAGCCATGCTCTGAAGCTGGGGTATCACCATTCCCCTGTATCACTCACCTGCCCTGGGAGTTGGGGGTTGCTGGCCTGGAAACACCCAGCAGTGTCTCAAAAACATGTCAGCAAGCAGAGGTCCGGGGAGCTGCACCAGTGCTGGGTCTTCCCTCCGAGCCAGCTCTGCTCAATGGTAGGTTTTCACATGTTCCTGGGAGAAAATCTCAGCAAAGAGCAGACTGTCTTTGGTATCTTCTCCAACCACAACTAGCTTGTTGCATGCTGAACCATGAGCTGCTGAGCTGTCCAGGCCACTGGAAGTTTCTGATTCCTGAAGTGACCTTTTATTTTTAGACATTTTTCTACGACTTGATTTTCAAACTCATTCCTTCTGTTCCCTCTCCCATTCCCATTTCCCCCAGACTGGTAGCAGAGCACAAGTATGCAGGGGTGGCTGTGGCCAGGCTTTTCTGTTTTGAACTAGACCAGCACATCAGCTGAGGAAATGCTCATTCTCTTCCCGCAGCTGTGAAGGTCTCAGTTGTACCGAAATCCACACCCTGGTTTGCCAGGGATGCCCACCACAACTGGAGTCACCTGTTCCCTTCAGAGAGGCCCTGCCTCTGGGGTTTCAGACCTAGGCACACGGCTGGTTCTTTAGGGCCTGCTTGGGAATGGAGGAATAGATCCTTGGTGTGCGGAGACCTTTGCTGCTGCCTGTTCCTGTGATATATGTGGTCAGCTCCTCCCTGGACTCTGCCTTACAGCAGGAAAACACCCCCAGAGGGACAAACTCTACAGGTTTGTGAGCTTCTCCCTGCTACACTGAGTTTCCTGACCTCCCATGCTTAGCCTGGTCCTGCCCTTCAGGGATTCTTGGCATTGGTTGATAACAATAAAATATACTTCCCTCCCAGCTATTGGTACAAAGGGTATTTCTCCCAGGTGTTATGTCCCATTCCCATTTCATGATGATAAAGCTGTGGCATCTAAGCATCTGCTGCTTGGGCTCTTTCACCCACTTCAGCTTCACTCCTCTAGTTGCACATGGGCTTGTGTGTTGCTGCCCATCTGTAAATCCAGCAACGTCCCCTCAGCGCCAGCTGAGCGTCTGTGCACCTCCTGCAGCAGTGCTGGCCCTGGGACAGCCTGTCCAGCTGCAGAGCCTGTCCACCCCAGACTTTCCAGGCGTGGAAAGTCTCCATCCTTGTAGGTTGTTAAGAGCCTTGACATGTCTGACTTGCGCCAGTGCCAAGGATAGTCCAGCTCCAAGTGTCAATTCCGTTTGAAGTCCTCTAGATGTCCCTGATGCTGTGGCACTCTGCATGGCATGCTGTAGTTGCCTTGTGCAGGGGAATCTCGAGGCGCCAGCACTGTCCCTCGATTGCTTTGTCCTGTCCTGAATAACAGGAAACACAAATTGACATTAAGTGCAGCTGACTTCTGCAGCTGGAGTCAAAGTAGAGGCACGGCTTTTTCTGCATCATCTACTTAAAAGTACCTTTCTCCAAGCTTAATTTCCACACAAAGTGCCATCCTGTTCCTAGCCTGCAGCTTCGGTTTGATTCGTAGGGCAAGTTAAAAGAAGACTGCTACAAAAATGAAGCTCACCAGGAGCAGCTCTCAGAACTGCCATTCCCACCTTGGCAGCCTGTGGGGCTGGCAGCCGCAGGGATCATGCTCAGCTGCTTTGGCAAAGGACAGGGCCTGTCTGCAGGAGAGTGGGGGGGTGCTGCTGCCTGCTGCGGAGGTGTGGGAATTTGGCTCTGCCTTTCCTGCAGCTGATGCTGCCCCAGCGACATGCAGTCCAGACCCACTGGCTCCCCTCCGCACGCTGAGTGCAGCCCGGGCATGATGCCCGGGATGTTTGTGTCAGGGGCAAGTTGTGTCTGAAAGCCCAGAGGACCTGGGGATGTCAAGCTACGACGGGTGATAGGGGCCAGGAAGAGGATTGTCCAGACTGGAGGGCTGCCAGCAGTGTGGGTCTATGGCCAGAGAGGGAACTGAGCCCTGCTAGAAGCAGAAGTGAAAGGCAGGCGGAAGTGAATGCAGAGCCTAGATCTGCGTCCCACACGCTTCCCCTCTCTGCAGAGTGCCCCAGAGCACCCAGCAGCACAGCCATGGAACCCCTCTCCTTCCAGGAATACATCTGCTCCCTGGACCCCGCAACCCTGCCCCGTGTACTCAGAATTCGCTCCGGTGTCTACTTCCAAGGTGAGTTCTGGGTACCCACTGCCTGCAAAGGATGCCCCACGTCTGTGCCACCTCCCCCCAGCAGGCCACTGTAGCCCAGGCTCCCCCCCGCCCTGAAGGGCGCTGGTCCCCTGCCACTGGGGTACCTGTGCCCAGGGGGAGGCACAGGTCCTCGTGCCACCGCCAGACACTGGTGCCTAAGGCACAGCTGCTTGCAAAAACCTCTCCTACACCCAGTGCCCTCCCAGCTGAATGCCCCAGTGCATTGTCATGCTGCTAGGAGTGGTGGGGCACCAGGAGCCATCCCCAGGGGTTCGCCGCTTCGTGAACAGCTCTTGTCCCCGGCAGTGAATCACCTGCTGGCAGTGGATCCAGCAGGATTGGAGCCTCACTCTCGGTGGCCGGAGGAAGGTGGACAGCATTGCTCCTGGCCCCAGTGTGAGGACTCCAGCACAGCCTGGTCTGAGCCCTCAACTTCCTCCTGGGCTGTGTCCCTGGAGATATCTTGGGTCAAGGAGAAGCCTTGACCGACATGGCTTCCTCAGCTAGTGGCAATGTTGGTGGTGAAATGGAGCCAGAAACTAGCACATGTTTTTGCAGGGTTTCTGGGGCTCCCAAAAAAAATGGGAATGCACAACAGGACCCTGACAATGCCAGTGTGGCAATTACCGCCAGGACTTGTAAGATCTGACTTTTGTAGAGCACCAGAAGTGGTTGGGGTGATCTCACTGCTGCTTTGCTGCTCAGCTGGAGCAGATGTTTAGCTTTCCCAGACTTCTGGTGGCCTTGATAGCGTTGCTAAATGAGGAAAAATGCTGCTGTTCCAACAGCAGCCGTCAATTTGTTCAGCACTTGCTGGTGGTCATGGTGAGGCAGCTGGTGCTTTCTGCTTTACATGGCAGGGGGTTTGTCATGAGTCCATCCCAGTGTGGAGAGAGATCTGGGGCCGCACAGAAGGCTTGCTAACAGCTGAATGAATGCAGAGATTTAAGGGCAGACAGGGGCACTGCTTGTGTTGGAGGGTATCATGATGTGGTGGCACAGCCTGAGGAGCTTTGGCTCCAGGAAAGGCACATCTACACTGTTCCTTTACAGCATGGTAAAGCACTGAATCTTTCCTGCTGCATTTCTCACCTGAGTTACGTAGGTTCAGACTCCAGCCATTCCCGTTGTGCTTTTCTCCTCAGTTATGACCCCTGCACAGTTACCAGTGCTGGAATCTTTCCAGGACATGAGCTGTACAAGCTTCCCTCCCGGTATTCCTGATTCCTTAGAAATAAGCATCACTCAGTAAGAACCCCCCCCAGCTCTCCCCCTGGTTGCGTGTTCCCTTGGCTGCTGGTAAACTATGCTGGACCTTGCACTGGGGATCAACCTGTAGCAGCGTGCAGGCATGCCACCCTGCACTGCTGATGATTCTTGAACACTTCGACATTTCTTGCCACTGACCATCTTATTTCTTCTGGCGATTTGTTAGCAAAACTTTGGATGGGTCTCCGAATGTTAAAAAAAAATAGTTGCTGATGCCCTCAGCCCTTTCTCAGGCTTCTCTCCCAGCCATGTGCTCCCTGCCTCCTCCGCATTCTTGATCCCACTTGCAGAGTCGCAGAGCTGGCTTGGTGCCGGCGGGTCCTTGGGGTCCTGTGCAGAGAATCCACAGCCACATGTCTGTCTTGCTGCCAGCCAGGGCGGCCAGCCATGCCACGTGGGGACTTCAGCTGGTCCTGCAGCCAAGGTTTGAGGCATCTCTGTGCTCCAGGCGGTGCCGCCTGACTCTGTTTTCTGCCTTTTCAGACCATGCCCTCAATGATGTCACAGCGTGACAGGGCATAGGAGGGCTGGAGAAGGGGCACTGCAGCTTACACAACACACAATACGTTATGAATCTCCCTGGCTTTCATCCACCTCTTCCTGTGGTTTATTTTTTCACATTTATTTTCACTTCAAGCAGGACAGCCACTCTCCCTGCCAGTCCCACCCTCCTGCTCCCACCTGCACTCCACAGGCAGTGGTCAGTGGTGCAGCGTCCATCCCGCTCTGGCTCAGCTGGCAATATCCAGCACATCTCATAGAATCATAGAATCCCTGGGTTGGAAAAGACCTTAGAGATCATCCAGTCCAACCGTATCTGTCCACCACTAAACCATATCTCTCAGCACCTCATCCACCCGTCTCTTAAACACATCCAGGGATGGTGACTCCACCACCTCCCTGGGCAGCCTGTTCCAGTGTGTGATAACCCTTTCGGTGAAGAACTTCTTCCTTACGTCCAATCTAAACCTCCCCTGGCGCAGCTTGAGTCCATTCCCCCTCGTCCGCTCATCTGTCATTAGGGAGAAGAGACCAACCCCCACTTCTCCACAACCTCCTTTCAGGGAGTTGTAGGCAGTGATCAGGTCTCCTCTCAGCCTCCTCTTCTCAAGGCTAAACAAGCCCAGTTCCCTCAGTCGCTCCTCATCAGACATATTCTCCAGACCCTTCACCAGTTTTGTGGCCCTTCTCTGGACACGCTCCAGGACCTCAATGTCTTTCTTGTCGTGAGGGGCCCAAAACTGAACATGCACATCTCCAACAGCATGTTCAGCCTTAACCCTAAACCAGTATGTTACCACTGTGGCCAAAGGCACCAGCTCACCCTGCTCACCAGATGGATCTGTGCCAGCCCCCGCCCATGCACCAGCTCTCCCCTCACGCCCGCTGCTGAACTGCATGACATTCCTGAAGTTCACTGCATGGCTCCCTCCCCCAGCCCCAGGGTTCAGGGGTCCCCTTTGCCCCTACCACAGGGCCACAGCCACAGGGACTGCGGCTCCCTCTGGGGTGTCCGTGTACCTGTGAGTACTGGGACACCTGGGCTTGGCTCACAACCCAGAAAGGACAAACCCTGTGGCCAGGGCCAGACCACAGCTCGACCCCCTCTCTCCCAGCTCCGGGGACCTCAGCACAGCTGGATGAGCAGAGGGGCCCCGACTACATAACTGGTGTTGATGACACATGCCATCACTGCCTCTGATGGGGATCACGCGATCACTGAGGTTGGCAGAGACCCCAAGGGACAATCCAGGCCAGCCTGCAGCTCCAGCAGGGTCAGCAGGAGCTGGTTGCTCAGAACTTTGTCCAGCTGGGTTTTGAATACTCGCGATGGTGGAGGCTCCACAAGCTCTGTCAACCTGTCCAGTGCTTGACCACCACCACAGAAAAAAAATGGTTTGTTATGTTGGTTCTGAGGAAGTTTCCAGAGTTTCAGTTTGTGCCTATGGCCTTTTGTCACTGGGCTCTGTCCCCTTTGTACCCTCAGGTATTTCACAGACATTAATAAGGTCTCCCTGAGCCTTGTCTTCTCCAGGCTGAACAGTCCCAGTCCTCTCATCCTTTTCTCGTATGAGAGATGCTCCCATCCTTTAACCATCTTCGTGGCCCTTCATTGGACTCTCTCCAGCATGTCCATGTCTCTCTTGTTCTGAGGAGCCCAGCACTGGACAAAGCACACCAGGGGTGGCCTCACCAGTGCTGAGCAGAGGGGAATGATCACCTCCCTCAACCTGCTGGCGATACTTTGCCTAATGCAGCCCAGCACACCATTTGCCTTCAAGGGCCCGTTGCTGCCTCGTGTTCGACCCCTCGTATCCCCCAGGACTCCGAGGCCCTTTTCTCCCGAGCTGCTTTCCAGCCAGACAGCCCCCAGCATGTGCTGGTGCCAGGGTTTGTTCCTCCCCAGGGGCAGGACTTTGCACTTCTCCTTGTTGAACTGCATGACGTCCCTGTCAGCCCGTTCCTCCAGCCGGCCGAGGTCCCTCTGGATGGCAGCACAGCCCTCTGGCCTGTCGGCCTCTCCTCCCAATTTTATCTGCAACCTTGCTGGGGGTGGGCTCTGCCCCATCATCCAGATCATTAACAAAGAAGTTAAACAGGATTGGACCCAGTATTGATCCCTGGGGCAAACCGTTAGTGACTGCCCTCCAACTCGACTTTGTGCCATTGGGCACCACCCTCCGGGCCCGGCTGTTCGGCCAGCTGCTCATCCAGCCCATTCTGCATTAGCTTCTCTCTGAGGTTGTGATGGGAGGTAGTGCCAAAAACCTCCCTGGAGCAAAGGTAAACAATGCTCCCCCCTCATCCACCAAGCCTCATTGTGATCAGGTTGGGTAAGCGTGATTTCCCTTTGTAAACTCCTACTGACTAATCCAAATCCCCTTTTCATCCTTCATGTGTCTGGTAATGGTTTCCAGAATTAGATCCTCCATCACCTTCCCAGGATTTGAGGGGAGCGTGCCTGGCCTGTAGGTCTCTCTCTTGCCTGTCTTGAAGGTAGGAGTAACATTTGCTTTTTTCCCCAGTCTTCAGGAACCTCTCCCAATTGCCATGACCTCTCAAAGATGGTAAGACAGTGGGCTCACAAAGTCAGCATCATCTCCACAGACCTAAGTATGTCCCCTCAGTTCAGTGCTCCCTTAGGTGGTCCTTCTCCACCGAAGGTAGACATCTTCCTTACTCCGGACTTTTCCCCTGGTCTCAGGAGGAGTCCTGAAGGCCGGTCACCCCTGTAAAGACTGAGGCCAAGGCGGCAGTGAGCACATCGGCCTTCACCGTGTCCTTTGTGCCCAGGTGCCCTGCCCCCTTCAGCAGCAAACCCACGTCTTCCCCAGTCCTTTTGCTGTGATGTAGAAGCCTTTCTTGTTACCCTTCACATCCCTCAACAGATTCAGCTCCAAGCTCTTTGGCTTTCCTAACTCTATCCGTACATGCTAGACCATGTCTCCGTGCTCCTGCTGGGCCACCTGCCCCTGCTGCCACTACTCATGCTCCTTTGTACGGCAGAGCTCCCTCGGGAGCTGGCGAGTGTTAGAGCGGAGCACCCACCACCTGCAGGTACCCTGAGGAAGCAGGAAAGGACAGCTTAAAGTGGGTGGGGAGGCACTGGAACAGGTTGCCCAGGGAAGTCGTGGATACCCCAGCCC
>NW_010227498.1:0-375 GCF_000690775.1 Eurypyga helias | reverse complement strand
CGGAAGGGGTCCCTGCCCGTGGCGGAGGGGTTGGACTAGATGATCTTTAAAGGTCCTTCCGACGCTGAGTGTTCCGTGATTCTGTGAAATGCTGGGAGAGGCATTCTCTTGGAGGAAATTCCCTCTTCACCCAACAGGGTCCGTGTACGAGATCTCAGGCAACGAATGCTGCTTGTCGACGGGTGACCTGCTGAAAGTCATGGCCGTGGCGCTGCAGAAGGTCGTTTGTGAGGATGTGGAGACGGGGCAGACAACAGAGCTGCCACCGAAATTTAAGGGTGAGCGGGGGGCCCTGCCCCAGCCTGCACCGCACGGGTGCCCTCCTCCCCAGGGAGAGCTCTGCGGCCCCTGCTCAGCCTCGTTGTCCCGCAGGGC
>NW_010227497.1:81906-95135 GCF_000690775.1 Eurypyga helias | reverse complement strand
TTATTCGCTGCCTTGGTTCCCTGGCTTGACCTTCTGCCCCTGAATCTCCCTCTCCCCAAGGAGGAACCAACGCACCAAGACATCTGGAGAACCTAAATCCCATTATTTCAGGGGGCTGTTGGTACCTAGATATCTCTGTAGGCATTAATTTCTTTACAGTTCTCCAGCCAAGGTAGAATTTCTCATTGAGCTGATGGAGAAACTCCCCAACAAAACCCCTACAAACTCCCCCTTTACTGACATGAAAACAAAGCAAAGAGAAAACCCCCAACCCCTGTAGCTGTTGAGCGTTCATTAGAGACAACGGTTCTAGTTCCCAACCACGGATTATGACACACAACACAACTCAGTAAAGGGGAAAACCATTCCCACCCAAAGCCTGCACGCTGGTGAGACCAGGCGTCTGGGTTGGCTTCACGAGGTGCAAACAGCGTGGAAGGTGCTGGCAGGGCTGAGACGATCTCCCAGCTCTTGGATGCTGAGCAGGGAGACTGCTGAGTCCTCCTAACACCCCCAGTGTGGTCAACGCAGCCAGGTGCCGGCTGACACCAAACTGTCCCAAGGCTGGCTCTTGGTGTCACGAGAGCGGCCTCCCTGGATGTGGCCTTGAAGAACGCACTGGATTGAGGGAAGAGCATCCTTCTCCATATTCAAAGGTTCCCAAATACGGTGTATTGCCTGCAGAAGAAGCCAGCTTTTACTTGAACCTGCTTAATTATACCAGAGGACACAGGGACTTTGAAATTTGACATATGTTCATCCTCTCCTCCACAAATATTACACACTATATAGAAATATCCTTTTGCTCTTCCCATTGCTCCATGAGGAGTGGGCTCAGTGCCCTCCACAGCTCAGATTCTTGCCCCTTGCAACTGGATCTCAGTCTGCTCCTGATTTGCAAATCTTTGTTCCTCTGAGCTAACTGCTCTTTCTTTGCTTGCATTCACCTACCTAGAACCTGCTGTCCTTCAGAAAACTGTTTAAATTTCCTGAAAAAGTAGATCCTTACAGATTCGTGGTCTGGTCTAGCTCTTGCAAAAGTCTTATGCCAGCTCTCCTACCCTGAGAAGTGTCAGGTTATCTCCCCTGACACCTCCAGCAAACCTTCGACCCATGAATGATCTTGAATCTCATTGCTTCATCCTTCCTTCTAGCATCACCTTTAGCACACCAAGACATTCCCTGGTGGGATGCCCCTTCCTTGGGAGTATTCAAGGCCAGGCTGGGTGAGACTTTGAGCAACCTGGACTAGAGAAGGTGTCTCTGCCTATGGCAGGGGGGTGGAACTAGATGGTCTTTAAGATCCCTTCCCACCTAAACCATTCTATGATTCCCACGATTAAAACCCCTCCCTCAAAGAGCCTTACGTGGCCAATACCTTTCCCTGTGTCTACAGATCTGCCATGCTTTGAACCAGGCCACTTCTATTCTTGGTCAAAATGTCATCTGGGGTCACCTGCTCACAACCTTCAGCAGCCTGGACCTTCCAAGTCTTCCTGGTTATTTTAGTCCGTATCTGGGCAAAGCCACCTTGTGTATGTCATTGCAGTCTCCATCACTGAAGGAGCATCATGCCTCCTTCCTCTTCAGTGTCTGTGGTGGTCTGTGCCCCCCAACATGCTATATCCTTTCCTACTTCTGCAGCTACACCACAGGCTGGATGCTGGGATTGGCTCAGTTTTGACTGACTGCCTGCACTTCTTCCAGGGGTCAAGAAGCAGGGATCTTTGCTGCTAGCTGTTGCACAAGGTCCCATGTTTGCCTGGGTATGGCCACCAGCAGTGACTAGGGATGTCCTCAGCATTGTTGGAGGTGGCCCTGCAAGGACCCTACTCCTGTTCTTTCTTGAGTCTTTAAGGATAAGCTGAAAACTTCAGAGCAGATCCTTTCCTTCAGGTGGCTTGTTTAGCCTTTTCCAGCCCTGCAGACCCAATCTTTATTCTTCTGTATTCAATAACCCTGACATGATGAGACAGTTCAGGTCCCTGTTTTCCCCCCTTCAGAGTCTCACAGCCCTTCTGGTGCAGGGTAAACTGGCGTAGACCAGCTGTGGCCTAAAACCAGTCTCTCCTGAGCTCACATCTTTGAGATTCCTTCCTTCTGTTCCCTCCTTCCCTCGAGCTGAGCCATGCCAAAGGCATAAAAGCAGATATGGACATCTTTCCCAGTCAGGAACATGGTTCCAATATCTCTGCTCACTGCCCTTCCGGTGAAATCTGTGCCTTCTGCTTGCTCATGGGTTTCCATCACCCCCTTCCCTCTGTCTCCCCCTCCTGCTCTGAGAGTTACTAACAACCAGGAAATCATGAAGGAACATTTCATGCAGTCTTCAGGGAAGAAGTGCTACCCTTGCAGGAAACTTGAGGATAACAATGAAAATGCAGCGTGGAGTTATGTGCATGTGATCTCTCTTTATGCTTTCCTAATGTGACTCATTCCTCTGTAACACTAGGAGACCTTGGATCTTCTTTGTCATTTACTTCCCACATCTAGGTTTGTAATATGGCTTCATCTTAATGCACAGATCTTGGATGCAGCCCTCTGAGACGTCATGGTGGTTGGCTGGTTATGTTTTTTTCCAAAGGAATTACTATGTTCCGCCCCAGTTGTGGCACCATCTAGAAATCCCCCAGCCTTCTCCTCCCACTGACATTGTTTAATACTTTTCTCCAGAGCACAATATCATCCTCCAGTCTCTCAGTAAATTATATTTGTCTTCCTGAGAGCAGAGGCTGCTCTGATCTCTGCCCTGTCCTCTCAGACCCTCGCTGTCTCTGAAATGCAGCATCTTGGTGTTCACTGTCGCCAGCTTCCCCCACTGCGTTTCCTTTCTCAGGTTCTGGCAGTTAAATTCAGTCAGAAAATACCTAATTGCCTTACACAATGTTTTCACCCAAAACAAGTCTGGTTCTCCCAGCCTCTGGAAGCCAAATAAATGTTATGTGAAAACACACCTCTGTCACTGGGAAAGCCCATGCCTGTCGGGGCCCACCACCTGGCCTATGTCCTTGACCTTGTGCAGGGTTCACTGCACCTGGCAAGACCATCACTGCCCCTCCACGAGTCTGTCCCAGTGACACTCTCCGTGGATCCATTGCATTCCCGCCCAATGGTTGGGGATGTCCTGGGACTGCCGGGGCTTGTGACAACAGTTCAGAGCAGCGCACGTTGTTGACTGTGGTCTGCAGGGACAGGAGGAGACCAGGCTCTGGTCCTTCCACGCCGTCATGCGGTATGGGGTGGCAGAGAGCTGCTCCTAGAAATCAAGAGTGGGTCCCACTGCCTGGAGAGGAGATGGGTACCCTGTGACACCCTTTTCTCAGGGGTAATGAATTGATTCCTAGTAACTTAGTTCTATCAGATTTTTCCTCCAAAACAAAGAGAAGAACTTGGCTCTTTGTCCCTCAGGAAGGGGATGTGTGACATGCTGCGCTGGCAGAGGGAGGACAGTGGATAGGCAGCTCCAGGAGAGCCAGCTGGGAGGCCAGCATCAGCTCTGGGCCTGGAGAGCCGCATCATGAAAATCAGAACAAGTCTGCAGCATTATGGAAGCATTAATAGTCACAGAGAGCTTCCTTTTGCCCTTCAAGGGAGAGAGCCTGGCCAGGAGCACTGGAGCTATTAATTGAGTCACAGAGCAGTCATTTGTACATTTAAATGGTAGAAAGCTAAATATGTTCTGCAATCAGTCCTAGCAAAGGACACTGTCGGGGACACGCTCCTTTCAAAGCCTGACTTCCAGACGCTCCGTGCTGCGTGACACATCTCTGCAAGCACAGCTCTTTCTGCCCAGCTCTTGCCAGGCTCCCTTAAAGAGGCGGCTCCCCACGCCTGTTTTTTGCCCCAAGACAAATAGCATAGCAATTAACAATTGAGAAGACCATAGCACATCGCTTCCAGCATAAATAAACAACCTCACTGATTTAAAATGTCCTATTGATTTCTGAGGTGTGTGTGTTGGCCCGTGTGCTGCAATATCTGCACCCTGGACAAACCGACCCTCTGGCTCTGCTCACCCCTACCTCATCCAACCTACTGCTGCCCTTACAGCAGGACTTCAACTGCTTCCTGATTAAGATTTGCACCCAATTTTTTTCAGTTGCTGCATCGCGCAGCTTCCAGGTGTTGCTTGAGGAAGATGAGACACACATTTTGCGGTAAATCTGGGAGGACAGGCATATTGCAGCTGCCTTCCATTACCGTCACTTGCTTTAGCCTGGGTGCTCCAGCTGGTTTCAGAGCAGCTTGGTGTGTTGGCGCAATCTCTTCTACTATGTTTTGCTAGGTCTTAGGAAAAAATGTAGAATGAAGAGGCCTTGGGTCAAGCCCTTAGCCCAAATGCAGTATCAGCTTTACCGGTACTGTGCCGGATAGCCGTTTGCTTGATGTGCTCTTTAAAAGGGCTGGGAGGGCACTCTCATCCCTCCCCACAGTGAGAGAAGCAACAGATGGTTGGTTGGCCTGATGAAACATCTGGGCAGACGAATGCAAATTCAGTGGTAGCTGGAGAAAATAGTATCTCCCAAACAGAGTGCTGAATGTGAACAAACATGTTCTGGTTTTTTTATGGCCTTGACAGAGATCTGCTGATGCTGGAGCGTCAAGTGTAGAAAGATGTCTGGCATCAAGTATACCCTTAAGAAAACATTCCCTTTGCATGCAGGGAAAGGCCTCCCTTCCAACATGTTACAGGAATCCTTTCAAATCTCTCCATCAGCAGAGGTTTTTGTATGTTCCCCAGTTCAAACTTCTCACTTCTTGCAGTCTCGTACCCCCTCAGTGCCCATCCTTTCTGTTGAAATCCAGCATGTAAGATTTCCCAAATAATAAAGAGATTGTTTTCCTGAATGTAACAAATTTACATTCACTTTGGTACTTCTCTGAGCATGTATGTCACATCCTTCCTTGGTTAAGATTAGTTCATGGAGTCTCTGGGGTTTACTCCATGTCTTCTGTTATCTATGGTGTCTCTTCCAGTGTTAATAGAACTGTTTCTGCCACAATGTTGATTTGGGAATCTGTATCCAATTTAAAATAAATAATTATCCAGTTTGCTTTGGGGCTGATCACTCATGTGTGCTCTGGAGCTGCTGGCAACCTCTGTCAATGCTGCAAAGCGATGGAGCCGCTGCAGGTTTTGCATCCTCTGCCAGATGACAAGCGTCAACTCGGTTTGCGGTGTCTGCCACAGAGCCTGCAGCTCCTTGTGCTGTGTCTTCTCCTTGAACGGCTCCCCTCTTTCACCGGGCCTATTTTCCATTTTATTTCACGTCTGGTACCACGCGGTGTTCCATACCCACGCAGAGCTAAGGCAGCTGACAGTCTCAGCGTTAGCTGATCATTAGATTCTTAGCACGGTGCAGAGGAGCCTCTGCGCAGCACTGCAGTGTGCCCTAGGTAGCTCTGGCAAGGGCCTCGAAAACATTGCTATTGCTGAGGAATGCCTAATCATGAGCCTCCTCTTATTATTCTCTATGTGTTCCTGGGATTCCTTCCCCCTTTCCAGTAATACCATTTTTGCACCCTCCTGCCAGAGGGTGCTGGAGTGTGAGCTCTGATTGATTGGCTGATGGAGAGGGGGGTTTGCTGGGAATTTTTCCCAGACGGTGGTGCACTTCCTCAGGCTGGTCTGCTAAAAGCTGACGAGAAGCACACTGTGGAGAGCAGAGCAGATGGGTAGCTTTTATTTAAATGAGAAAATGCTATATGGTGACAGTGGGGAAACGAACTCGGGAAGACAGTGAGAGAGTTCTCTGAACGGTCTCCACAGGAGCTCAGCTCTAACAATGCCTGCGAGGTCTGGGTGCTCCCACTGCCAGATACTGGCTCCAGAACAATTCATTTCAAGGCCGGGGATGATTAGACCAAGTGGAAAATAAGATTCAAGCAGTTTAGGCAAGAATTAGGCTGACAAACAACTCTCAGAATAACTCTGTTCTGTATTTGGTGGGCCAAGGGCTAAAAATATGTTTTTCTTCAACCTGATGACTTTGAAAAAGCAAAATCCTCGAATACTGTTGCTGGCAACTTGAATTAATATTTCATGAGAGACAGGATCTTTCTTTTTTTTTCTTGGTGCAAGGTTGGTTCTATTGAAGAAGCTTTCACAGCCCTGTGCACCCCAGCCCAGTGCGGAGAACTCACCAGCAGGTTTCATGATGAAATGTTACAGGAATGATTTTTCTAAAAATTTTTTTTGCTGAGTGTCAGAGAGGCCGTAGCTTGACACTGATTTGATGCCAGGGAAAGCAATTACAGCAGATACACAAGCCAAGAGCACCAAGAAGTAGCAGGAGACATTGCAGGGTCCAGCTAATCCCCAAGGCAACATCAACCATGTTATTACTCGATGCCAACAGTTAAAGAAATGTCAGCATTAACCTGCATCTGCAGCAGCTTTCCTGAATAAGCTAAAAACAGCCTGCAGAACCAAACAACCTTTGCATGTATCTGGTGCAGCTGCCTTATTCCAATGGCTCAGGTGATAAAGGACAGAAGGGCCGTTAGACACACATCTGCCTCTTGGGAGAAGGTGGGATAAATCACTGGAACAGAGAGACTTCATACGGAGACAGCACAGTCTGTTCCAAGACTGCAATAGGGACAGATACTCCCAGGTATATGTACAAATCCCTTCTGGCTCTGCACAAGTCCTGCCCTATTGGTAGGGAATTATATGTGCAAAGACGTCCCTGCCATTAGGGTCGGTGACCCAGGTACTAGCACGGTTCGAGATGGTGTCCATGTGGGAAGACATCTCTGAGTTAAAGTCTTTTAAATACCACTGCTGAGCTATAATTTAGGTGAAGAACTAGGCACACAACAGAGCTTAATGGGAATCCCAGCTCAAGGTGAGAAGTCAAAGTCAAGCCATGGCCCACAGACTTCACACAGCTTCGGTTCCTGAGGAAGAACAGAGATGTAATGTGATGTGTTTTGTTGTCACGGGACTTAAAATGGTGATAGCCATGCAAACAGCCCCTCCTAGTCCATGGCCTTGTCGTCTAGATGTTTTGTGACCACCTGAGCAAAATGCCACGGCTGTTTTCTGCCAGCGCTAATGTGCCCTTGCCATGATATGGAAGAGGAGATCTACTGAGAAGGGACATGGTGAGACTGGGCTGATGACATATGCCTCAGGAATGCTGTCCCACAGATAGAAAATCCATTTGCAGACAAGAAAAGCAATTCTGGCACTTGGTGCTTTAAATGCTTTTGAGATTCCACCACAGGCTTCTGTGTGGCTCTCCCAGCTGACCACAAGCAGTTCTTCCTGTCAGGATGCCCCAGCTTGCTCTCACCGGGATCGCAGTGAATCCAGATGTGTATGACGAGGCAGTAGCTCGCAGTCCGGGCAGCCCAGGGTGAGACTCTGGCCACAGCAGGTGCCTTCTGAAGAAGCCGATTGCCCGAAGCCAGAGGCTGACATCTGATTGCAGAATTGGCTGCTTGCTAATTAGGACTGCATCACCATCCAGGGATCAGAGGTTGGCTGAAATCTGCTCAGCAAAGCAAGCTGATGAAACATGATCAAAAGAGCTCTGCCCTTCAGGACACTGAGAGAGTCTCCGCTAGGAATGCAGACAAGAGATCACCTGTCCTCCTGGAGAGCTGACAGACACACTTTTTGCTCATCCAAGAACAGTGCAGGCTGGAACATTCCCAGGGCTGCATTGGGGATGCCGAGGCACTGCGGAGTGTCTGCAACTACACACTGTGTTAGGGCCAGACCTCTTCTCTGAGCTGTATCCAGATTTGCTTGTCAGGTGTCTGGGAACAACAGAGGAGCCCAAACCATGCAGGCAATCAGCCCTCTCCCAATGTCCTTGTCAGTGAAGAGGAGCTGACCTGTTTTGCCTGACCAGGCAGTGATCTTTTCCTGTCTGACTGGTATCACACTGTCTGAGCCAGCTACACTTGCTGGGATTTTTACTAATACTGGTTTTAATCACACAAAGTCCATCTTTGCAAGACACAGCATGCCAGAATAGAGCTGACTTTTCACGAAAGCCGCAGCTTTATTCACATCACTTGGAGACCTCCCTGTTCACAGAGCACATTGAGATAGTGATGAACACTGTGAGTGTCTGTCTAGCAGGCGCTGATAACACGTACAAGGGATTATTGACTTACCATGTCCTACTGTGACGGGGAAGGCTGTCCTCTCTTACCTGCACATTTATTCCAGTTTATCACAAATTTGTGATACAAATAAGAAAGTAACTGGAATAGGAAAAATATGATGGATATTTTGGACACTGTAGGTCTGCTGGATACCAAATGGGCATACATTCAGGGACAAGTCAAAGAAAATGTCAAGATCCCGTGTGTCTTATTTTCTACCTACCAACCATATACTCCTCTCCTCTCCTCTCCTCTCCTCTCCTCTCCTCTCCTCTCCTCCTCTCCTCTCCTCTCCTCTCCTCTCCTCTCCTCCCCCCTCCCCTCCCCTCCTCTCCTCTCCTCTCCTCTCCTCTCCTCCACTCCCTGAGTTGCAGGAACAGGATAAGACCAGATCCTGACCCATCTGCTCTCCTCCCCAGTGGCTTTTAGGAGGAAGCACTGTGATTTGTAGCAGCTCCCATTTCCCACTGTGTTCATCGCAGACCTGCCTTTGTGACCATTCAGAACAGGGAAGATCCCTGGGTAATCCCCTCCCTTGTAATGGCAGTAAGTGAGAAAATATCCAAGGCAGATATATCCATGCCCGCCTCAGTTTTCACTGTGGACAGCAGAGGCACCAATAACCCCAGAGCTTTCCCGTGCAATGGTGGTTCTTGAAAAGCAGATGTTCTCTGTCCTTGGGTATCCACTTGCTGCAGTTTTCTTGGCAGGGACGTATCTCCTTATGGGAATCTCTCCCCTGACAGACATGGTGTGAACGGCTTTCATGGTTATGCCTTTCTTTCTGAACATACTGTGACCACCAAACTAACAGGTCCTCTGGCGAGGCAGTTGCTTTCTGTGGTTCGCTGCGCAATGGAGGAGTTTTGTACAGCCATCTGTCCTGTGTCCAAAACAGGGCCAGGGCAAGACTGGCAAACAGAAAAGAAGATTGGAGTCTGTTGTATTTCTTCTTCATTAGGCCAGTGACTCATTTGGCACTGGTGTCTCAGAGCTCAGAATTAAAATTCAGATATGATACTATTTGCAACACATGGAAGGAGGCATTTACCTCGCTCTGTTCCAGAACTCTCCCCGTAGGCCACAAAGGGTTCAGCAAATAGAATAATATGTGTTTTCTGTGCTATATATGATGGAATTATATTCACCACAGTTCCTACTGGGAGTTTTTGAATCCAGGTTTATTTCTTAAACAGCCACCAAAGGTTTTATTGCCAGAACAAATAATTAAAGAGAGAATGGAGAACCTTGTCTAATGGATCTAAGTATCTCAAAGGAGATAAAATTATAGGTTTTACTCAGATCGTTTTCTAGGGTTTGCATCACAGAGACTTACATGATCCATTACAGGACCAATTTATATGAAGCAAAGGTTTTTTAAAGTTACACCTGCTTACCGATATCAGAAGTCCCTTGAACTGCTCAAAACTGGAATAATCACCCATTAAAATAATTATCACTTAGAAATGCAGCATTGAGGAAAGGTAATAGAATGTGAGCTGTCAGCCTGTGTGATATATGTGGGATTGCACTCCGTGGATGATCCATTTTCCAGTTACAATGAAGCCTGTGCTAGAAGCTACCATTCTTAGACAGCCATTGACTTTAAAAGAACATCCAAAAATAGCTCTATTATTCGTTATCTTTTTCTAAAAATTTCTCTCCAGTAATTCCGTAGTCTCCAGGGCGGTGATTCCTCACAGGCTTCAGACTACTTGTACTTCAGACACTCCTGCTTGATATTTTTGGTATATCAAAACTTGGATTCTAATTTTGAGAGCAAGTTGACAACATTAGGAAAGTAAATTAGACACAGTGAGATGAGGAATGGCTCTGTAATAAGAACAAATGCAACTGCAGTCAGGAAATCTTCCCCTTAAGGAATTACCTTCGTAACAAGAATGCAAAATAAATCAGCTCGTGTAAAGTAGAGCGATCAGCTCATTCTCCAGCATACAGATGAATCCAGTCCCATCAGCTATAGCTATGTCACCCAGCTACATTCTCCCTGTTTTAACCTCTGCACGAGGAAGGACACCTGCTCACAAGAGCCACGTACTGCCCTGGAGCTCTCACAAGGGACCATTGATTTCAGCAGGGAGTTAACTCTGGATGGTGCTAATCCCACTGATAAAACAGTTACTTTCAGGGAACGTTTTTCCATAGTAAAAAGCCCAAAGTCCCATTCCAGGAACTGCTACATTAAATAAGGTTCACAACTTCACTCCATCAAGGATTCATGTAATGAGGCTTTTCAGAGCTCAGAACCAATTTTTTAGCCTCTGTTTAATATTTTAAACCCAGGCAAGAGCCTGGGGTTTTTTCCTTTTTTTTTTTTCTCCTTAATGCTTAGGTAAACATAATACTTAGCAATATTCACGTAGCAAATACAGCTTGGCCTATGTGCTCTCCTCCCATCAGACGTGTGCATTAATGACTTCAGCATGAGACCCCGTGTTCAATTACAGCTTCTGCCTTTCAGTTGTATTAATCAAGACATGACAGAGACAAGCAGCTCAAGGCATCTCCCGGTCATTCACTTCCCTCCTCGTCAGCCACTGTCGCCACAGAAATAGCTGCAAAATTGGTCAGAGTTGTCCAGGGAACTCGCATACTCTCCTCCCTTCAAGTTTACTGGAAAATACTTGTCTAACCAGGTGGTTTCACGTAGATCAGTTCATACGTTTCATCTGCAGCAGTGCCAAGGGTCTCTGCAAAGCTGCCGTTGAAACGAGGCAGCTGCAGAAGGTTTTAAGACGAGGCACTTCATGAACTCTGTACAGAAATGGAAGTGCATCTCCCAGAGAAGAACGAAAAGCTCATTTTGGACAATTCCAAAAGAAACATTCCAGTATCTTGACTCAGTTGGAAAGCAATTAAGATAATCTGGAAATCAGACTCAAAGTCTAGTGGGAAAGAAAGGCTCCCACTGCTAAGAGAAACAGCCTTGCGGGACACGCTAATGTAGAACACATATTCTGGTGTAACAGTGAACAAATGGATTGTTACTGGGATGTTAAATTCTGTCTTAATCAGTAATCCCTATATTTTCACTCGTTTACAGCCCTGCTTGCTTTCTTTTCTTCTTTTCTTACTTGTCATTGTCCCTTCATACACATTCCAGGCAGCTCCGCTGTAAATCCCTTTCATCACATTGTCACACTTACCGACATTTCAAGGACATTTCTTTTGAAACGTTAAGAAAAACAGCTTCCCACAGCCTTCCAGGAAGAAGCATCAGTGACTAGCAGCATTTGAACTCATCTTGTCCTATGTCCAGCTGGACCTAAACCCTGAGAAGCAACATCTGGAAAGAGGATCCCAGGAAAACCTCTGCACATTTTGGGTTCACTCGTGACACCACCTCACGGCAACAATTCACTCACAGCTAGGTGCTATAATTTAGCACAAGCTACCTCATTATTTACTGCCTGGCCCCCTCCTCAGTTTTACCCTTCCACGTGCAATTTCGTTTATCCTTGGCGTCCCTTGTTGCCTCCTCGGCACACAGCATTCCCCACTTCCTCCTCTTCTGTTGTTGCTCACATCATAAATTCACTTAGGAGGTTGCATTCAAAAATTATTGCCTCTGTGAATTATCAGTGTCAGATCCTCACCTGGTGTCATTCGTAGTCGTCACTGAAAATTAATAGCTCAAAGGCCATTTGAGGCATGAGAGGATATGAATCTGTTCTCAAGCTGATAGTGCAAGTTTTTTGAGATAGGGACTATATTGTCAATGGTAAAAATAGATATAAATAGCTGAAAAGATGCTGATAGTTTATATGTGGTCTAAACTGTTAGAAGGAAAAAGAAAACTGGCCCTTAAAGTATGAGACATATGGCTAAGAGAATAACCAAAGGTGGCCCCTGGTACCAGAGTGTGGGATTTGGGACTTGAAAAGCTTTGGAGAGGACAATGGAAACAACATGGTAGGGCAAACCCTACGTCTTTGTGGTCTGATAGATGGAGAAAGCTGGTGCACATGTGAAGCGGTGGGGCTGGCATGAGAAGAGACCCAAGAAGGACACAGCTCCGGTGCTCCGGTGCGCTGATCCGTCGCCGGGAGTTCCACTGCTGAACTTCAGCTGTAACATGGGTGGTCCTCCGTCAATTAATAGGTTTATCGTGTGCCGGTTTTGCTGCTCAAGACGTGCCACTTGCAAAACAGAAACATGATATGGCACAGAGTAAAAGCACTTACTCAGTTTTGATCTTCTAGAACAACATTATTTGGCAACTGCAAAGGAGAAAAGATCAAAACAATATACAGAGATACCTGTGCCACTACTCATTATTTCTCTGCTTAAAAAAACCCAACCAAACCCCAAGCATGGCATCCAGATTTTTTTTGATTGCTCAGAAGATTCCCTGATGATGAATTTTGCTTTTCCATCTTATTTCTCTTCTGGGTGAATCCTGTCCTTGTGATAGACCAGCGTCAGCTCTCATTGATATCAGAAGGGACTGAATCAAGGACGCTCATTGTTTCCTGGCTCTTCATCACCGTTGTCTCTCTTGCTTTGTTTCTTTTTTGGTTCAAAAAAAGAAAAATCACACAATCAATGACATGCCAACATGAGATTCACTTTACTACCCACCCTCTGGAATTGCTATGAAATTGTGAAATCGCAGTCTTCAACAGTATTTGATTGATGGCCTTTGAAAGTGGGACAAAAAAGTCAATAAAGTCTCATTTCTGCAGAATGTCATCTCTGCTGCTTTTTCATATTTGCCCTGTGGGAAATTTGGCAATTTTTCACACAGAGCACATAACGCAGTTGACTTATCACATGCAGTTCTTTAAAATAACACTGGAGGAATTCAAGGATTTTACTTAACACAATATTGTGAAGAAATACATCAGAGTTCTGTTTGCATTAGTTATAATTCCCTAATGCCCCAAGGGTCTGTTCAGCCCAAGCGGCAGTTAAACTAAAGTTGTTTAGGCAATAATTAAGGTTTTAATTTTTACTGGGTTTGCATGGCAAGGTTTTGGTATCGGGGCAATAGAGGTGTGGCTTCTGTGAGAAGCTGCTGGAAGCCTCTTCCCTGCCTGTCAGAGCCAATGCCAACCAAGGCCAAGATGGACCTGCCCCTGGCC
>NW_010227497.1:69170-81442 GCF_000690775.1 Eurypyga helias | reverse complement strand
GGGCCCTGGATGCCAGGACAGAGGCTGCTCTGAGCCCGCTGGGACCCTTGGGGAGTGCATGCGTGACAAGATGCTGTCAGTTTGCCCTTGTGACAGCACGGGTTTTCAGTTCAGGAAGCTTCTTTGGCCTTTCTGTTCTTGTCCTTGAAGTATGTAGAGAGCACTCACAGCCCCTCACATCAAGCTTGAAATGCCCCCTCCATCAGTGTTCTCTCCAAATGGGGAAGAGTCGCTCCTCCAGCCCCATCTCTGCTGACTCGGAGTGGTTTTGTTTGCCTTGGGCATGGCTGAGCAGAGCAGGCGAGGGGGCACTTGGGCAAAACAGACTCACCTTGGGGAAAATCCATTTAATTTAGTTACCAGTTAAATCAACATAGGATAATGAGACATAAAACCAGATCTTAAAACACCTTTTCCCCACCCATCCCTTCTTTCTGGGCTCAGCTTTGTTCCTGATTTCTCTACGTCCTCCCCCCAGCAGCACAGGGAGATGGGGAATGGAGGTTGTGGTCAGTCCATCACATGTCATCTCTGACACTCCTTCCTCCCCTGGGGAGGAAGGAGTGTCAGAGATGACATGTGATGGACTGACCACAACCTCCATTCCCCATCTCCCTGTGCTGCTGGGGGGAGGATGTAGAGAAATCAGGAACAAAGCTGAGCCCAGAAAGAAGGGATGGGTGGGGAAAAGGTGTTTTAAGATCTGGTTTTATGTCTCATTATCCTATGTTGATTTAACTGGTAACTAAATTAAATGGATTTTCCCCAAGGTGAGTCTGTTTTGCCCAAGTGCCCCCTCGCCTGCTCTGCTCAGCCATGCCCAAGGCAAACAAAACCACTCCGAGTCAGCAGAGATGGGGCTGGAGGAGCGACTCTTCCCCATTTGGAGAGAACACTGATGGAGGGGGCATTTCAAGCTTGATGTGAGGGGCTGTGAGTGCTCTCTACATACTTCAAGGACAAGAACAGAAAGGCCAAAGAAGCTTCCTGAACTGAAAACCCGTGCTGTCACAAGGGCAAACTGACAGCATCTTGTCACGCATGCACTCCCCAAGGGTCCCAGCGGGCTCAGAGCAGCCTCTGTCCTGGCATACAGGGCCCCACATCCACCTGGGTCTAAAGTACAGTAGCTTATAAGCAGCACTAGATGATGAGGTGCTGGGGGCTGAGGGATGGTTGGATTTGCTGAGCCAGAAGAGTCCTATCCGTCCTACAGCCCTCAATCTCCCTGGGCATTTCCATTAGGAGGCAGAAATAGGGCTCATTAGCCCCAGTCTTGTTTATACCCATTTCAGTCCTGACTGGTTGCCTTGCTGCCAGTGACTGAGTACTTCTGAGTGTATCTGTCTTGCAGGGGAGCCCCCACCTGGGACAAACTTGATAATTTCTTAATTTTAAAGTAGAGGTTTGTATGACTTCAGACTGTTCTTGCTTCTTTCTGTAGTATGTCACTGACAGGATGATCCAGCAGTCTAACAATAGCAGCCTAAATCTGAATTCTAGTCACTATGAAAGTTTCTGGACACCACATATCTTCAAGAACATATCCCTTGATACAACTGGCAGTGCTCTGAGTCAGTCTGTGAATGACAAGGGATACAACTAGAAACCAAACTAGACCATGCCCTGTTCTTTAGCAATAAAGAACTATTTTTCTATCACATAAAATGAATGTATCAGTTCATTACTTTTCCCCTTCCCTCTCCCAATTCCTTTCTTTTTTTTTTCTTTTTCCTTTATTAAGTTGCTTACTTGTTCCTGACTGGAGGTACGTCCTGCCCCAGGTCTGCATTCCCCTCATCACTGGGTGATGGGTCTCATGGTGCAACCTGCACACGGGACCAGGGGGGATGCTCCTGAAGGTCGTGACGCTCTCTGCTCATGTGAACGCTGCAGCCGTGCCCAGAAATGCTTGCCAGGACTAGGTAAAAATTACACACATGATGGAATGGGGCTCCTGTGCAAGCTCTTTCTCATGCTAAAGGGAAGTTCATGCTGGAATATTTTGCTGCAAAGGGCCCAACACATGCCAAGAAACAAAGTACGAATGCACGGGCACACTGAGGTGCGCACAGACCTGCGTGTGCTGGGGATCTATGGGCCATGAAGGACATGTCTCCCCATGGCTGTGCGCCTGGGGGCAGCCAGGGTGAGCCCACACACATGCACGGCTGGGACTGCAACCTCCTGGCCGGGGCAAGCAGCCCTGTTGCGTACAAGAGCAGAAAGCTGATTTTCCTGGTGGTGAGTATGGTTTTTCCATGGAAAGCCTTTCTCTGTGTGATGCCGAAGTGTGGAAAGCAGACAGAGAAAAAAAAACCCACTAGGGGTGGGAAAAAATTTCCCATTAATTTTTTATCCAGCGCTAAATCGTTTTACATTCAACCCACTTCTGGCCGAGTTTTCAAGGGGATGAGCTGGCACAGTCATGCTGGGGAGGGAGAAAAGCAGTTTTCCCACAAGTGCTTCAACATCCATCCATCCATCCCTCAACAAATAACCAACTACAGAGCGGAGACAAGCTGCCGTAGGAGTAATCCTGTTCATTTGGTAGATATTGGTGTGCAGGTAGAGAAGAAACCACTCCTGCCCAGGCAGAGGATCCCTGTGGGCCCACTCCTGACAGGGACAAGTTTGTCCAGGCTGGGCCTAGCCACCAGCTCCATTCTGCTTTCCTCTTGGGCTGCATTTGGTGGCAAAACATGTAGGCACCTTCTCCCATGTTGGGCGAGCTCGTTTTCCCAGGAGGGCCTCGCTGCAGCAGGGCAGGAAGGGGCAGATGTAGCTGGGCAGCGCTGTGCTACCTTTGTCCATTGGCATCAGGGAATTCCAGGAAGCAGAGGGAAACCAGGGAGCACACAAGCAAGAAACTAAAGGTAAGGAGAGTAAGTAGTGCTGCGTGGGAGCTGGAATTTCCATTTTGCAGGGAATTCCCCGGTTTTGCAATGGGCTTTTATTCTCTGCTGGATCGAAACCAACAACTTTTGGAGTTTCTTATGAAACTAAACTTGAGAAAGACGAGCAGATCCTTTGATGCCTGTCAACGTGTTTGTTGCCATTTCAACAACTGACAGGGCTTTTTTTTTTTACATTAAATGAATTTCAGAACAATATGTTGCCTCACAAAAGAATTAGCCAAGCGTTTCACCATGGAAGAGTTGAAGCCAAGTATTTTATTGCTTTAGTGCAATGCTTCCAGGATTTTATTCTATTTTTTTCTTTAGCTGTTCCCTTAAAAACTTTCCCTTAAAATTATACTTTCTCCTGGGAAAAAAAAGGGATACTTTCTCTTGTATTACTACTGCTAACAAAGCTGATCAATTTTATTGCTTTTGCAGCCACAAGTCCACCTCCAGCAGGTCTTGAATACTTGAAAAACAGCCTTGTGGAAATAAAAAAGACACTTTATCCTTTCTCCCTGGTTTTCTTGAGTGCCACTCAAGCCAGAGGTGCTGGAAGTGTGCCCTGGTGGCATCTGGAAGGGGAACCGGCACCCGCCCTAGCTCCCCTCTCATCCCAGGGCCCTCACCAAAGGGAAAAAGGGTGGCACAGCTGATGAGATGAAGGATTACTGTAGCCATCCAGGCTGGGATTGACTGAAAATTTGATGACTGTGGGAACAGACATAAAATTCAGCCTCGGAGCAGCTGCCTCTGACAGGCTGACGGCTAAATCCTGAAGAAGAGCAAGCCCTGATGGATCAACTCTGCATATGTATTTACGGCTACAGGTTTTCATCAGCAAGAAGAAAATACAAACCCTTTATCCATGTCCTCAGTTTTCCATCAATCACGGTCCTCCTGCAGCAAGGAGACCCTGCAAACCCAGGCACTCGCACTGCAGGGTGCACCTCACTGGTGGTAGGAGGGGAGGAGGTTCGTGGTTTTGGGGTGCCTCCCCGAAGGCGATCGGTAGCATGAGATGCGCAGCCTGCCCCGGCGCTTGCAAACTACTGGTTTGCTCTAATGAATTTTAAGCAACCACCTTCTCGCTTGGTGCACTGATTCCTGCTCTGGTTTTCCCTGGTAGCTTTGCCCAGAGGCATGACTCCCCTCCAGTTTTGGTGGGCACGAGAGCCACTGCAGTGCAAGCTGCCCTGCCGAAGGACGAACACTCCAACAACATAAATCAAAGCTCTTGCCTTCTTTCTTGGCCATATTTGCTATTTCAACTAAGGGAATTCCTGAAAGCCACGTATCCCAATCTGCATAAGGAACGTGGCTTATCGTTATGAGAAGAGCGATGGGATCATTTCTTTGTATAGCTTTCTGGTTGGTGTCTGTACTAACTGCTCCTCTTCATTTAATTATTCACTTAATAGCCACCGCCCCTTTGCTGCTACCTGAAGTACACTTCAAAGCTCCAAAACACGAGCTAGGCGCATAAAAATTTCAACGTAAATCAAAGGAAGGAGGAATTTTGGAAAGCCATCAAAGAGCTGCATGGAAAAGCTTCCTGAACTGTCCCCACTCTCAACAGGCAGCCGTGATGCCCTGTGGTTCCTCCCTGCTAGAAAAAAATGAAGGGGGGATGGTGCCTTTCCTGTGCCTACCCTACTCCAAGGATTACAGTGGAATGTAGGTGCCCAGAAGGTCTGAAGACTGTTATTTCACAAGTTTCAGTAAAATATCCAGGCCTGTCCATGAACTGTGTCCCCCAGACACACAAGGGACTGTGATTGCATGCTGGTGCTTTGGCCGTGAGTGGAAGCTGGGGTAGGGTGCTGGATCCTAATGCCCTCCTCAGGGTGGGATGGCTCCTTCCAGCTCCCTCCCAACCTTCCCAGGGGCATAGCCCGACCCCAGCAGCTCCGACACCTGGATGAGGGGTGCTCCTTGGAGGAGTCAAGGTTTAAACACTTCTATTAATTAGTTGAACAAGAAAACGACAATGGATTTCTACTTCTTTTCCCTAGCCCATCAGCTGAGTAAAGACGTTCTTTCTACCCTGTTGGTCTTGGAGCAGCTTCCCTTGTCTTCAAACCATTTAGCTCAGTTTTGCTCTCCACTCTGCCTGCCCCATGCTCAGTATTCTTCTATTTTGAGAGCCTCACGCTCCCATGTGTGTTGCCATGTAGGGTATCTCTTAGGGGCCAGTCCTGACACGCATCCAAGTCATCACAGCTGTCTTTCTCAGCTCTTCAGTAGCAGGGCAGTTTCTCATGTTAGCTATTTCTTTCATTACATCATCTTTTATTTTCTGCAGCTCCGGCCCTGGCAGCCGCCTTTCCAGTCAGCTCCTTTCCACAGTCCCCATCCCTGGGTTGCTGCCGTTTCGCATGGTCCAGCACCGCAATCCACTCAGTGGAGCTGTCTTAGATGTGCTCGTTCCTGGCTTTAGCTAAACGTTGGGACCACGCTCCAGTTCTCAGAGAGTTTCTAGCTTCGTGCTTCTCCTGGTGCCAGTTTCACAGCCCCCATCACTGCCATTAGCTCTCCATAAGGTTTTTCATCTTGTTCTCCTTTTTCACCTCCCGATTCAATCTTTGACTCTTCCTGTTGTTTTCCATTTGACATGATGTTTACCTGCACGCTGAGCCTCCATCCAAACTTTCTGCTCTTTTGGTCCCACCTCATCAGTTACTCTCTAAGACCTTTCTCCATCAGTGATACAGGGTCAATGAGAGAGCCAGGCTGGGAAAATGGCAATGAATAATTTAACTGATGAGCATAGCTCCTTTGTGCATCGTGGCACAGCCATGAGCAGCTTGCGTTTTCCTGGGCTGCATCCAAGCCCTAGCCCCGTTTAAAAAGTCTATTAATCACCATCAGTTTCATTATTCACTTACAGGCTCCTCAGCCCGTGGGAAGCCAAGCCCTGTGGGGGCTCAGCCTGGGTCTCACCCAGCCCCAGCCCCACCAGCCCCTGCGACTCCCACCCACAGCCGGCGCCGGTGGACGAGCGATTTTCCCTGTGTCAGTGCCTCGCTGACGATACCCTGTGCTGGAAGAAGCAGAAGAGGGATTCCCCTGGGAGCTGAAAATCTGCTTCCCACCCACTTGTGGAGGTGGCTCGGCCATTCCCCATCACTGCCGAACACCAGGAAGGCTGGGCTGGTGAGCACACGTGGTGGCCAGCTCCCACAGGGATTTCAAGGGGACTGGGGGGTGAGTGACGGTTTGTGGCACACGGCTGGGAGCCTTCACCAAGATCCCATCACTGGGCAAACTCCTGCTACAGACTCCTTCATGAGGAGTCACCTGGATTACCAGGTGATTTTTAATTCTAATTTCAGCACCAGTTAAAGCAGAAGAAAAGGTTGTCAGGAAGCTGAATAGCATGGGGAGACCTCTGACTCTTAGAAATGTCAGGGATTAATCAGGGACACCTGTGAACAGGACGCTTCTTCCTGAGTAATCCTTTTAATGAAAAACGGATTTATAAACTCAGCCCAGCCCCTCCTCCACTTGTAACCCTGGTCACAATTAGAGTGACAGACAGAGCAAATGCAAGCGAGAGAGCACCGTGCACGTTGCTAATGGGCTGTCTTCGTTCTCTGCAGGGACAGGATTATTTCCCTTTCAGCTTCCAGCACTGCCTTTGCATGGTGGGCTGCAACGATGACTGATAGGAGGAAGAAGCCCATTGACCCAAAGCCCATTACAGTGAACGGATGCTGCCCATTGATTTTGCTGCCGCCTTCTTCCCGCACCCTCGGGTGAGCTGACGTCCCTGTGGCTGGTCTGCAGGGCTGCTGCCGCTTGGAAACCGCTTGGGATGGGAAGGTGGGAAGAGGAGGGTGACTCTGGGAGCCCCCTCCTGTGTTGCTATGGCAGGCTCAGATCACCCTACCTCTGCATCCCCATGCTTTGGCCCCAACAACTTTGCATCCTATGAAACTGTGGGTATGTAGAGTCGCCCCAAATGACCTTCAGAAATCACCGCAGAGGTTAGCACCAGCGTAAGAGGCCATGCAGGCTGCAGGAGGGAGGGGCAGCTGGGTACATCAACCCTTGGATGTGGTAGGGTTCACCCCAGGGGTCTGCTTCACAGCTCAGTGACTCTGAAAGGCTCAGGAAGGGAAAAGAGGTCCCAAAAGCAAGTTCTGGCAAAGGGAGACTGTTCCTCTGTGGGGGCTGAAGGGCCCCGATGCCCAGTCGCATCATGCAACTAGATGCGCACAGAGTTGAGCCCTTCTGTTGGAGTTAAAGGGTCTTTCAGGGGTGCAAACCTGCGCCGTTGGGCGTATCTTCATCTCATTCAGAGGGGTGACCAACCTACCATCTCATTGTCTCTGTGCCCTTGAAAAGCTTCCTCTTTACCTTGTCACCTTGGAGGCTGGAGGTCCCACGGGTGTGAGCTGGCCCGGAAGCCACCCCTCTGTGTAAAAGATGGACACAGCTCCTTTCCTGCAATAGCATTGCAAGGCTGAGGCAGACAACACACCATGGGAGCGGGTCGGCCTGGATATTCCCAAGTAGGAACAGGCATGACTGAAAGTGGATGCAAAAAGGCCAACAGACACAAATGCTAAGCAACAGCAGAAGAAACCCTTGAAATACGCTGAATACCATCTCAGGGCTGTTCTCTCTCCACATGAAAATATCTTGCAAGACTTTTAACATTGGCTAGATGTTTGGATAAAGAAAAATGGCATCTGTAAGTCAGAGACGGTTACTTCTCACCTGGGATCTGTTAAAAATGTTATTATAACAGTTCAGAGAAAGTTAGGGGTATTGCGCCACGGGCTCTTGGAGCCCAGCCTCCAGCACAGTTCTATGCCCATAAAACCAGTGATGTGGCAAAGCAAACCCCCGTATAATCTAGATGTGCTTCTCCCTGCAGCCCCACCATGGGGCTTACAGTGCTTGGAAACAGAATACAGAGTGTGTTTGAATTTACAAGATTTGGAATTATTTCAGGCTAAAATCTCACGAATAATTTCTTTTTAATCAAGCTTAGATCTTTAAAGGGCCAGAAGGACAGAAAAGAGGATAAATGAGGCAAGAGTTACTGTTAGTTATTCAAAATGGGAAACCCCTTCCTTACTGCACTCCGTCATCCTCCTGCCGTGTGGAACCCATGAACCCTGGGGTGCCCTGAGTTCAGAGGACACATCCACGGGGGGGAAAAAAGGACTGTTTGCCACCCTGTTCTGTGCCAAGCGGTGCCCTGGCCTCTCTCTGCCGCGCCTGACGCTCACTGGCAACGTAAGGCAGGGTTTCCAAAGCTGTGGCTGCAGCCTGCACAATAGGAGTTAAATTAATGGGCATGTGGCCTCCTAAAGGCAGGCAGATCCCGGAGGCAGGGGCAGGCAGGGAGAGAGGCCAAGCGTCTGGTCCCTGGACCTCACACGAAATGCAAATGCATTGCCCTGATTTGACCACGGGGAAATAAGAGGGGAATAACGGGGAAAAGCAAGGCGCCCCGGGCCGGCCTCCGCCTTTCCCAGCTGCCCAGCCAGAGCTCCGCTTTGCAGCAACTGCTTTTCCTGGGGATGGCAGAGGGAACAAAGCCTGATTTCCTACAGAGCTGGGTCCAAAAAATCTTCACCCCTCAGTTGTTCATTTCCTTATCATGTCCTATTTCCCACCCCTACCCCCAGCTGGCATCCATGGGTAACTCCCCACCGGTAACTCCGGTGGGAGACGGGCCATCTCCACACGCTGGTGTCATGCCCCCCAGCTCCCTGTGCCGGCCATGGGTGGATCCAACCAGCGAGGACTAACCCAGCTCACATCCCGGACTAACCCAGCTCACATCCCTACCTTCCCACTTTGGGTCTCTATCCCTCTCGCCATCACTCCTTACATCACCTCTTGGATCTTCTCACGGCCGGGATCATCCTCTGATTGCCAGACTGAAACGGAGTTGGTCAACGGCATCAGGCGGCATTGAGAGCAGGCAGACCCAGCTGGCTGCCTAGCTGACAGATGGACAGACGGCTAGCGTGAGTTTACGTGCTTCGTTTCCTCGGAAATCTTAGCTGAAATTAAGTTTCCACGCTATGACAGCAGCGGTTTCTAGGATGATGTGAAAAGGTTGCTCTGAGGCTTGTTGCACGTCTTGGACAACTGAGAACAAAAGGTCAAATGAGACATCTATCTGGCAATAAAAATCTCCCCAAAAGACAGACTTTCTTGTTTTTATGGCTGGCAGAGAAATCCATCCACAAGCGCGGAAGCAGAGTCATAGAAAACAAGGCTGGAAAAGCTGTTAGATATGAATCCAGACTCGTGCTCCTCAGCTGGTATACCCAGCTCCAGGGTGTGTGGGTGGTCTGGCTGCTTCCTATGCATCCACCCATCCTCCATGCTCCTGGTGTTTTAGGGAGTCTCCCAGAGACAGCCTCATGGCCAGCAGGACCTTTGCTCATGCAGCTCTGGGTCCCAGCTCACCTACTGCTCACCCATCCTCAGCTCCCGTGAAAAAAGGGTCAGTTAAACCTTACTTAGCTCACCCCCCCACTGCAGAAAAAGCTGCGCACCACTGGAGCCCAGGGCAAAGCCTGTTCTGCCCTTTCCACCCGTCTTACTGAGGAGAGGAAGATGCAAGAGGCCCGGAGCAGGAAGGCTGGGGTGGAGGAATTGCCCCACTGCCCAACCTCATCCCTTTCAAAGGGATGGTACCACTGCCTGCCAGGCTTGTGCTGACCCATGGCATATCCGTGGGATGCTTCTGACTCCGGGAAAAGAGCAGAGCCATTGCTCTCCTCCTGCACCTGTTTCTGCTCCGCCTGGCAACGGTCACAGCAAACTGCCACTAACACCATGGGGTGGTCCCCAGCCCAGAGCCCCCGTAAGCTGTCTGCAGCTCTAACTCTGTTGTCTTCCTTCCCACCCCACTGGCCACTGCCCCGTGTAAGTCCCAATAAAATGTACTTTAGAGATGAGCAAAGCCCAGCGGCTGCGGCTTGCAGCCGCTTCTCAGCGCTCCTCCGCCTTGCTGTGGCCGACACACAGAGTACTGCCGGTGATGTTGGCAACCACCCGTTCTTGTCCCTCGTCTGGTACCGAGGAGATGCAAACGCTTTGCGCCGAGCCGCAGGGAACCATCACCTGTGGCCATCGCACCCAGCAGCGCCGTGGCCGTGCCCATCTCTGCAGGCAGAGCGTGAGCGTGCAAGGTGCCCTCCAGCTGGGAGCCGTCTCTGCCACTGAGACAGCCGATACGAGAAAATTTCACATGGGAGTAAGATATACACACACCACTGGGACAGATTTCCTCCCCTTCTTCTTCGTGGTTTGGAGGAGATGAAGTACATGCTTCATGCCCAGGGGATGTCTTCGGGATGCTCTCCGTGTCAGGGACATGCCCAGCCCTCGGGGCCAGCTGAGGGCACGCTAACGGGCTTTCTGCGTTCGTGAAATCACAAAACGACGTGTGGCCTCTGCCAGGGCACCAGAAAATGGAAGGGGATCAGATGAACAGCAGGGACAAGAGGGGAAATTTCCTGGTGTTCAAGCAGAAGCCGCAGCCAAGGGATTTTGCTTTTCAGCCAGGATTTCACCTGGCTGCAGCCATCCTCCTGGGTCCCCCTTTGACATGAATCTCAGTCGACGTCTCACTCCTGTAATTGGATAATTACGTCAATTATGAGGGTGAGGGAAAATTTTCAAGCTTGTAGGTGCCAGCACAGCCTCCTGGAGCCAACCTCTCACCATTCAGCCAACGCCTATGGCTCGGGAAGCCTTCGGCATCAAGGATGATATTCGCCCCTAGGAGAGATGTGCTGGGACAAACCTACGTGCCCGTGAATGCTCCGTGGCTGGGTAAGAACCAGGGCTGAGCTATGGCCCACTCGCCCCCTGCTCCCTGCTCTGGAGGTGCCTCTGGGTTTGTCCGTGCCCACACAGCCAGAGGGAAATGCATGGAGCTCCGAAGGGCTTTCCCCAGGGGCTCCATGAACTTCATGTCAAGGTATAACCTAAAATCATCTGACAGCTCAAAAAACAGCTAAGCAGTAGCCAAAATCTTGCTGGAGGGAGTAAAAGCACCTTCGGTTCCCTCTGCTCCCCACTGGAGGATGGTGTAGCGCTACGTGGGGGTGCAGCAAGGTTGTGGGGCAGAGCCGGGGGCATCCTGCCCCAGACCACAAGGCAGGAGCGGGATCCAGCACTTCCCCTGCCTGCACACTCCAAAACAAACATTGGATTTCCACGGCATGGCTTTGCAGCGAAGCCTAGCTGCACTTGGGGTTGTTTGTAGGGGTGGTCTTGTTTGTTCATCAGAAATTGCCTTCTTGTTATGTCACCGATGGCAAACAGCCTCGCAGCGGGACGGAGCGGCAGGAGTCAGAGCTTCCAGGGACCGGGCTTTGCTGCAACAGACGAGGGAAATGCCTTCTAACCAGCAAACCGAGCTGGGCCACGGGAATTTGACGCTTTCCTTCGACGCGCCCAGCGGAATAGGCAAAGCAACGAGCTCAGCAGCTTTCGGCGAAGGAACTGCAGATAAGTGATCTCAGAGGGACAGGAAGGAATATATTGATTTAGGGGCTCGGAGACCACTGTCATGCAGAGGATGCACAGGAAAGCCAGGGCTCTTTAGCTGAAGCTGTACCTTATTTTTTTTTTGAAGCTGTGAGATATCTGACAGGAAAAAGATGGCTCGGAGAGGAAACAAACCACCTCGTACTTTTGTCTCATTATGCACGTATTTTTTTGGCAGAATCATCTGAATTGGAGACACTGCTAAGCACAAAGGAGAAAATAAATCATCCTTTTTCTGACTAGCCTTTCTTACATTTATCTTAGTATGGATTACTTCGCTCCAAACTAGAAGGCAAAAGCTTTTAAGCGTGCGGGGTTCCTTACCACCCACCACGCAAAGCCACCGTCAGTCACGACAGGGCTGGAGAGAGGCTTTCTCCTCTTCTTCCCCAGGTTTACCTCCTCTCTCCAGCAGAGCCCCATCGGGGGATGCTGCTGCCATTCCTGATCCTCCCATCCATCCTCCCTAGGGCTGCTTCAAAGTGCAGGACTGGCTTTTTCCTAGTGCTGCGCCAACCAGCGTTCCATACTTGCCCTGCTTTTAAGTGAGGAGGTTTCTGGCAGAATTAGGAATAAATAGCTTTGGCCCTAGCATTCAGCAGCATCATTTGGTGTCACTGCTCACAGCGAGGCAATTTTTAAAGGAAAAATCTCTGGGTTTATGCCATTGTCAGGAAACCACTGGGAAATAGGTATGTACCCAGCGAGGCGGGGGCTGCGGCGTGTGTGAGAGGGCAAGTAATGCACCAAGCTAGAGTTCCTATCTCTGACAGTGCTTCAGCATTCACTGACCTGAGGCTCTCCTGAGACCCCACCTGGACTACTGTGTTCAGCTCTGGG
>NW_010227497.1:66401-68770 GCF_000690775.1 Eurypyga helias | reverse complement strand
TTGTTCTGGGGGAGGGTGTCCCTGCCAGACCAGGAACTAGATGGTCTTTAAGGTCCCTTCCAACCCAAACCATTCTGTGATTCTATGAAGGTCTGGAAGGGACCTCAGAAGGTCTCTTAGTCCGACTTGCTGCCCAGAACAAGGTCAGCCGTGAGATCTGGACAGGTTACTTGGGGGCCAGATGGGTCCTGAAAACTTGTGAGGACAAAGAAACAGGGCAGCCTCTCTGGTCAACCCGCTCTGAGGCCTGGCCCCCATCACGGTGCACTGCTGGTTAGGCGGCAAAAGCGTGTTTTCAGCCTGGCTGCCTGCTGGCCATAGTAATGGACTTTCCAAAAGGAGGACCATGTGTATGACTTTGCACCTGGCAAAGGACATCAGGGTGTAGATTCAAATGGCTACCACTACTAACTCCTTTATTCTTCACAAATTCTTCACAAATGTAGTTTTCCCTTCTGTAATTATGTAGAAGTGTGCTAAAAATGGTCATCCTGAGCTTGCTTTTGAAGACATCAGACATGACAAAACATTAGGAGGATGTTTTTTTAAATAAAGCATATGAGAACCACTGGCAAAGTGGTCACCTAGACAGATAAACCTGTCCCCAGATCCCTCTGTGGCTGTATCTGCACCATGGGAAGAGGGAAAGAACAAGCCACCCATAGAAACACCACTCTCCCCTCTGGCCCCTTGCAGGAGCTCCTCAAAGGAAAACGATGGGAGGGGAGACTGACCCAGCCTGGCTGTCAGCTCACTCAGACATCCAGAGGGAGCCCCATCCCGAGGGACTTGACTCGGGTCTCAGAAAGGACTGAGATCTCCTGAATTCAGAAGAGGGACAGAGTTTTTCAGTGGGAAACGTCCGTCACAGCTCTCACCGTGTTTGGTACGGGCCAAATGCAAAAAAGACGACTGGAATCAACAGAAAACTTTCCACCAGCTACTGTGGCAATCAGATGGGGTCACGTTTCTCAGTTTATTGTGCTTTTTGCTACTCATATCTATTGGCAATCCTTGGAGAGCAGCCAAGTCTGCTTCCTGGGCTCATTTATCAGCATACTCCTAAAAAATCAATATCCTTGCTCTGGCTACTTCGGTTAGTGCATTATCATTTCCTGCAACAAGGATAGCTTGACAAAACGAAGTTTCAGCTAATTACAGTTTGTAGAACAGGCGCATTGATGCTGGGTCTCCAGCACTCTGTAGGCCACTTCATACAATTTCTTCTGAAGGAGGCTCTAAAAGGTCCTCGATCGGTCCTTTTGCAGTTGCCACCCTTGGGCAGTACTCGGTCAGGATGCTCCATCCTCCATCCATCAGTAGGAATCACTTTGATTTGAATGACACGAGTGTCCTCTAGGTTCAGTGGGCTGGGAGCCTGTTGCCTCCACATCAGCACAAAGGTGCTGAAAGGCTCCATCCACTGCAAATAGCACATCTGCTAACACCGAAACCTCCCTCATGGCACATGTGGTCCTTCACACAAATGGGAATCAGAAAAGCTGATTCCCGAAGTATTTGCAGCAGAGCACACGCCTGCTCAGGGACAACACGCAATTGCCAAATGGTTCCCAACGGAGCCAGCCCAATCACAGCCTGCAGCCTTTGAAAGGAAAGAAAGGGAATTGTACAGCAATTTCCAGTTTGCTGCTAAATCCCAGGGTAGCGTGGGCTGAGGAGGACTGAGCAAAGCCCATCAGGCAGCCGTAGCTCCCAAACGGTTCGGTGGGGGTTGACAGATTTCACAGACCCCTTTGCACAACAGCATCAGGTAACACATATGAGGTGGATCCTCGGCTTTTAAGACAGATGCAAAAAAACCCACGGACGGACCAACGCAGGACTGAAGGTAATTAGGGCAAAATCAGTGCATCCTCCTTTCCCATCTGCCCTTTTCCTAACAGGGATATTACTTCAGCTTAGACTTGTGTTCACATGTTGGTTGGAAAATCTTTCTTCCCCCCTGCCCCTTCTCATCGCATGTGAGTATTGTCCTGTGGCTTGGCAGAACCCAACTACAAAAGGCCCAAGAGGGATGAGGCACTGGAAGAGGAAACTAAGAGTAAGGCAGTGAGATGGCTGCTAGTGAGAGCAGACAACAGCCCTCCAGCCTGGTCCCTGGAGTTCCCAGATACTCGTTGACACCAGCCCAAACTCAGCCATCATGCGACGTACCTGCCCATCAGCCCACCTTCCCATCAGAAGGATTTGGGGCACAGCAGTCTCATTTCCTCCTTCCCCGCATGACTTGCAGGATGCGGTTGTCTATTTTCTCCGGACCTTTCCTGTGATTGCTCAGTAATGACTGCATTAGAGCCAGCAGCTATTACTGCGCACACAACTGCATCTGAAAAGGAAAGATTAATTCC
>NW_010227497.1:37021-66370 GCF_000690775.1 Eurypyga helias | reverse complement strand
CCTGGCTAACCAAATTCAGTGTTTCCTACATAAAAAAAAGAGTATATAAATACACAGACCACTGGTACAGGATCCCTGCAGAGATGCAAGATGGGGAAATTATTGTAAGGTCTTCCTAAAGAAGTTCAGACACCTGCCCATTGGTAGTTTCCTAAAGGCACCTAAAAACCTGGCAGCCTCATCCCGGGTCTGATCCAGACCCAGCGGAGTAGTGGTGACCCCTGCCTCTGTCCGTGTTCGGGCTGGCAGCCCCCAAAGGGAGGAGGGATGGGGGTAGCCAGAGAGAAGGAGATAGAGCTCCTCTCAGAGGCATGGTGGGATTGATGCTGCAGCATTGCCGAGAGTTTATGCTACACAGAAAGGTGCTTTTCTTGCTGATGAAGGGAATTCAGTGCTTAGAGGTGTAAAGGGACATCATATGGGAAAAAGTAATTTTTTGTCAAATTGAGTTCCAATATTGTGGCTGGATTTTCAGTCTAGAGATGAATAATAGCAACTGTTAGATGCTTCTGCATCTTTAGTGTATCAGAATTTTTTTTCCCTAGTTTTCAATAGAAAAATACTGTTTCCATGCCAAAACTAGGACAAAAAGTCAAGCTACTTTTAGCTACTGTAAAGCTGACTAAAAGTGCCTGCTTTGGTATTTATCATTTGGTGAGACCTTCTTTTCACACTGAAGAAAACGACAGTAAGCACAAGTCCCCCGACGCAGGAACGGCAGCAGGTACAGGAGGGCAAGTTCGATCTGAAGGCGTCAGGACCCGGCATGAACGCTGGATGCAAAGCCACGGCCTCTGCTCCCCGCACCAGTCGCTTCCGCCTTTCCTAATGAAACCCGCTCTCCGCCCTCGGAGCGTTTCTTAACGCAAAGCTCTTTTCACCCATAGAAATTGCACTTCTACGAAGAAATAAGCTCAAGAACTTCAATTGTGAAGGACTATCAGATGTCGAAATTCAGCACCTGTATCCAGGAATCGATACAGCCTCGACACGACGGTCGGCAAAATCCCCAAGTGCCGGGAGCAGCATTATTTACGACCAGCCTTTCGCTGCTGATGCCCAGCCACTGCGGTACCCTGCTTTCTTCTCCAGCCGAACGGCACTCAGCCTTTTTCCCCTCCCCCTCCATTAACCGTGCTACCTTTCACCTTGGAAACCGGCATCTCCGACTGCAGTTCTGCTTCAGGGGAGCTGAGCACACCATCTTTTTATCGTTCCACAAATACCTCAGTCTACTTTTGGCTGAAAGCCCTTTCGACACACTTGGCCAAATCGTGCAATTAGGGATTCACACACCTCTAATTGAGGCCTCCTTGCGCAGGCGACAGCGGCCACAGACCGCTCCCCGCTGCAGCTGCCCAGCCCCTCGCTCCCTCCTGCCCACGCCGGTGCCAGCGCGGCTGGGACTGCCCAAGGCTCCCTGCCCCACGCTGCCCCATCTGGGGCCAGAGGCACTGGGGGGCTGTCACATCTCATCCTCTTCCCACTCAGCAGATAACAAACTTCAGGCCGTGATTTTGCAAACACTGGAATGGTTTGGGTTGGGTTGGAAGGGACCTTAAAGACCATCTAGTTCCAACCCCCCTGCCATGGGCAGGGACACCTTCCACTAGACCAGGTTGCTCAAAGCCTCATCCAGAAATCCCACCGGGTTTCCTTAAGGAAAGGTCTGGCGAGCCGGGGAGTGTTCACAGCTGTGAGAGCCCGTTACGCTGGTGAGCCCTTAACGTTTCATACAGAAGGTCCTCTTCTCCCTTCGCACACGTCCCAGGCATTGACGACGGCAACGTCCTGGGGGTGCAGGAACCAAACCGCTCACGGGTAAACACCTACCAGCAGCTGAGAAGGCGCGTTGGGTGTTAGACACCAATTATGTTGCGCTCTCAGAACCTTCATTATCTCCAGGCTCTTCTGTTTGCAATGACCCACCAACATGAAAATGATCTTTGCATCCTCTCCAGGGCGTGGAATCAGGCTGCGGGGATCAGAGTAAACCTTCGGGTTTTCCCTGGCAGCAGCTACATGTCACCCTCAGGTGGATTCAAGGAAGCTCCACCTTGGCAAACTGGGGAATACCTACACCTGCCCTCTGGGCAACTATTTCCAACAGAACTGTTACCTGAAAAACATGGAGTGGATGAAGTTCTGCACACCGGTTCCCCTTTCTAGGAAATGGGAGGAAAGTTCTTCGCTAAACCAAAGGGGAGTTAAAGACTCACATCCCACTACACCGACGTCTTCAGGACCGCGTTTCCTTAAGCAGCCCATGGACATGTGCCCAGCAGCTTTCAACCACCAAGCAGAAGAAACCGCGTCTTTGAAGGGTGAAACAACCCGTGTCCCTCCCACCACCCCTCTGCGTTGGCAGCTGCCGGGCCAACAAGGCAAATGAAAGCCATGGGCTCAGACCTGGTCCCTCACGAGACCTTCTGGAAGCCCAAGAGGCAACACTCAGCTCGGAAGAAGCAGACGCAGCTGGAGCCAGGGCCTGGCCATGAGTGGCGGGCCTGCCCTCGGCTCGGAAGCTCAAAGCGTGTTCCTCTCCTCTCAGCAGCTCAGCTCGCCCACCAGCGATCAGAGCCGGGGAGGAGGAGCCCCGTCTGCAGCTCAGCAGAGATGGCCGCTGAGGCACCCTGCATCCACATCCGCCGCATCTTCTTCCAGTCCTTGCCCTGGACTCGGCTCATTGGAGCTGGGGCCCAGGGGCGATCGCTGCCACCTGCAGCTGGAGCAGCAAGCTGGGAGAAAATCACAGCAAGGGGAAGTTGAAGGCTTTGGAGAAGGAGCCAGAGACGGTCATTGCTCGGAGGGCAAAAATCCAGCCTGAGGCAGCCGTCGTATCTGTGTTGAGAGGCCTTTCCCTGGGATGCTGGCAGTCAGAGGGATCAGGAACCAAATGATTTGGCTGACCTTAGAGCACCTTCCAGTACCTGAAGGGGCTACAAGGAAGCTGGGGGGGACTTTTTACAAGGGCCTGTAGTGACAGGACAAGGGGTGACGGGTTTAAATTGAAAGTGGGGAGGTTTAGATGGGACATCAGGAAGAAGTTCTTCCCAGAGAGGGTGGTGAGGCCCTGGCACAGGTTGCCCAGAGCAGCTGTGGATGCCCCATCCCTGGAAGTGTTCAAGGCCAGGCTGGATGAGGCTTGGAGCAACCTGGTCTAGTGGAAGGCCTCCCTGCCCATGGCAGGGGGGTTGGGACTGGATGGGCTTTAAAGTCCCTTCCGACCCAAATCATTCCATGACTGTATGACTCCCTGCCAGCCCCACTGCCTGCTGCGGCCCAGCCGTAACCTTGGCAGCACTGGGCATTGACGATCTCTATTCACGGACATGTGCACGTAGTAGAAATTCAAAGAACTGAAACCCAATCTTCCTGTAATTTATCCAGCACAGGTAACACAGACACCAAATTTCCCTGTCTCAGTCTGGTAGTGCAACATCATCCATCCAGCACAGAGCTTTCAGTATAATGGATTTTTTATAATATTATCATTATTTAAATCTAACCTGTACAGGCAGTTCCACTCTGCTATTCAACCCGCCAGTGACTGGTCCGAGATCCCAATCCCCTCTTTTTCCAGGCAAACAACCGAAAGCCTCACAAAGTGCCCAAGTATCACCCCCTTCTGTCCCTCGTTCACAGCCCGAGCTACTTCACCCTGCCAGGCTGTGGGCAGTGGTCACCTTTACCCCACAGCTACTACGGGGAGCTGCTGGTAGGTGAATTTTGACCAGGGTTGACCCTACAGGAGGACCTAAAACTTCCTGATCTTTAGTTCAAAGAATAGATAAAAGACAGCACAAAACGCCCATTGTTCTCTGTTTCACCCTGTTAGCCCCACTCTATCCAAACAAGAGAGTAGATGAGGAGCATTTGCTGGTAGAAGAGTCAAAAAACTTACTACCTATGAATTCAGCGTCCTGTGAATCGATACAAGCAGGGTGTTTTCATCTCACACCGCTCACGAGCCATGAACTTCTGCCCTAAAAAGCTGCGGTTCATGTTCTCCACCAGCTAAACACAGCTACTTATCCCCGCAAGCGCCAGGAAAGCAGAGACATCACCTTGACTCTCACCAGAAGCCCTTCTCGGGAGGCAGCAGGTTTGTACAGCCAAACTCTCAGCCGGGTACAGGAGATGCTCATCCTGCACCGGCTGGGGCTCGCGGTAGGCAGCGGCTTGTACGTAACGGAGGGGGCGATGTGCCAGGCGAATTTTTCCCCAAAGAGTTGGGCTCTTCATCGAAAGTTTGTGTAATACCTGAAGGACAAACGTTATTACCTTGTTGAGAAAAAGTTTGGTATCAGTAATTATGATAATTCTGAAAATTCTATCAATTTTCATCAATACAATGATCCATTTTCCTTTTAAATCTTGCTCAGCTTTTCTCCTCGAATTACTTCTGCTAGAAGGGAGTGCCATTGATTTAATGAAAAAAGTTTCTATCGGGTTTGAATTTATCACCTCTGCTTTAAAGACAAATATAAAAACTGGGCCAATAATGCTACAAGACAAAAATAGAAGTTCTCCATCCATTTTCTCAGTATTAGTCATAACTGTAGCTATTTTAACCACTCATTCCCCGCAATCTCTCTGTAATATTCCCGCTGTCTCATTATTTTTATCATTTTCCAAACCCTGTATGTGGGCAATACAATGTGTTTGCCCACAATGCCCAGTCCCAGACCAATCCAGGTTAATTTTAAACCCCAGAGTTGTCCAAGTGCTTCGCTTTCTCTAACTACGCCGTCCTTTACACTCAAAGATGAACTTCATTGTCACTGCGATCCGTTCCATGAGCTTGAGAAGGTGCCACTACGCTTTCCTGATTTTTTGTGAGCTTGACTCGAATAACCTTCACCGTTTTCCATTTCACTGGTCATTCCTTTTCCAGATTAATTGAAAAATCCACCTTATCAATTGAAAAAAAAAAAAAAACCAAAACCAAAAAGGCAGAGGCCAATCGTAACTACTGGAAAAACACAAAAAAAAAAAAACACCCAAAACAAAAAGGCAGAGGCCAATTGTAACTACTGGAAAAACACGAAGCATGAAGAAGTTTTTGCAATTTTACAGCCAGTATAATAGATTGCTCAGCAAATCAGCTATTACATTGTCAGCCCCTTCCCAAGTACGTACCCATGGCAGACAAGGATGCTCCTACCTTATGAGGGTTGCTAACACCTCACTATCATGAGCCATATATTACTCTCAGCCTCGAATAACAGCAAAGGCCTTTTACTGGGCTCTGAAAATAAGCTTGACACTGACAAGTCCTGGCCAAGACAGAGTATCTAGGAAAGCTCTAAGTACTTCAGGAGAAATAAAGGGAGGTGGGAACTCTCCTGTAAGAATCTTAACAGATCTTGGCATTTCCTGTGATTTAAGCACAGAGTTCCCATTGGTTTCAATGGTGCAACTAGATGGTCTTTAAGGTCCCTTCCAACCCAAACAATCCTAGGATTCTATGATAAAGGTGATAACATGCGCTTTGGTGCTTTCTCAAGCTGATGGTCATCAAACGTTCTAAAAAAAGATCAGGTGTTTTGTGCCCCTGTAGTTACTTACTTAGCATCTGCACTGCAGCGTAACAGGAAAACCCACCAGGCCTCATGTCGGCAGCGAGCACCCAACGACGCCGTCAGCTCCGTTCCCAACACCCAACGCGGTCGGGCTCTTCGCCGTAAGCAAACGAGGGCTACAGAAACGTACGGCAGGAGCACGCACTGTCCGTGAGGTACACGGGGGTGTGACGCAGCCGCGCGTTTCCAACCGCCCCTGCGCCAAGAGAACCGCAAACTCAAGGCCGCTGCTCTTCGCGGGCAAGGAAAGCAAACCTGAAGCGATAAACCCCAGCAGCACTTTTCAGCAGGTGCTGCCCCCTCTTTTATTTTTAATAAACAAAATGGAGTCCTTACTTTGTTTCCAGATTAAGAAGTATTATTAAAAGTAGTTACAGGCCCAACTACAACCCTTAGAACACCACCGCAGTGCACTACAATATCCTTTTATTTAGTTTACAGAAGAGTCTATCAGTACAGGTTGCAGAAAGAAAATGTTTAGTGCTATTTACAATTTGTTTTAAAACTCTGCTCTATACAAATTTAATTCTGATCAGTATGAACAATATTTTTTTGTAAATCTACTGCATATAAAGCATTTCATCAAAGCAGTAACAATGAATAACCAGATTACATTTGAATGATGCCGATCATTCGAAAAAACCGATTACACAGAACATCTGTAAGAGTTGTGGACACTTAAGTACAGAACACAATGTCAACCTGTGACTCATTGTTTTTGTTTTTAAAGGCTAAAGCTATTTATATGTAATATTGTTCTATTATACTACACGCCAATCTATATTTAACTTCTATAGTTATGTATTTTATAAGATTTTTATTAAATATATTCTACACATATTTGTAATTTCACCCAGGAAGAATTCCTACCCAGTGAAAAAAATATAAAATCTTTTATATTTTTTTATTTATTTTTATTTTTTATACAGGTTTAGATGAAACTAGCTCATGCTTTAGTGCTGTGCAAATTTCTTTAGCATATCAACATTTAAATTATTGATATGAAATAAAAGAATGGCATCCTTTTTAATTATGTATGCCTTCAAAAATCAGCTTCTGATTTTAATACAATTGCAAGCACTAATACCAAATGCAGGTTACGTAAAGAAACAAAACTAGTACTATGGCAGAGGTTTTTCTTTTTGCTTTTTAAACTTTAATAATTCTTTTGAAGTCTAATGAGTAAGCATGACACTGGACACTAAGGTACAGATGAGAAAATGACTGAAAAACACCAATTGCCAATATTCAAATACATAAAATTGATTAGTAAATGAGGTTTTCTAACATTTATGCACAATAATAAAAGCCTATGAACTACAGGAAATTACCCCTCCCACATTAAGGCTAGGAAATGCACTCTCTGCACTTGTTTGTGCTGTCTGAATAAGCACTCAACCAACATACGAGATCAGAGTGCACGCAGTAACGAAAGAATCGGTTTCATCAGCCCTCGACAGAGTGCTTTTAAATTACAGGCACATAGTTTTTGTGTTTGTAGCAGTGAAAATACAGATAGTTAGACTTGGTTTAGTTAGTACTCTGTGCCAGCTCGGCCACCAAGGTTGACTTAGGTAGAATTGACTTAACAGTTTTTCCTCTGATTTGGCCATAAGTGAGATTTGTTTTGATTATGGATATTCTGTTTTCCAGTGTTGTATTACACATTGTAGGTTATTACCAGGTGTCTCAAATATTGTTAGACATCGCTGATGACAAATATACTGTCAGCCATACTCAGTGCAAATTGCATCTAGAAAGCCTGACTGGTTAGATCCGGTTAATGGCGATTTTTGTGGTAGCAAAATGATTCCTGCTACGGAAAAGAACACATTAACTTTTCTGGAGATTGAGTTCTTTCAAGAACTGATGTACAGTAAGATTATTCAACAAACAAAAAGCAGGAATTAAAAAAAAAAACAACAAAACCAAAGCACAAACAATGAAAGTGTTCATAGATTTTTTTTCTCTTAAAAAAAAAAAAAAGACTAACGAGACAGTGTTCGTGTAATATTTCAGTTCCATGGATTTACAGACAGGCTCTTCCTACAGGTGTCTGAAGCAAGGTAGGGCCTCTTCTATTCCAGCAGCATGAAAGACAAAGACTATATTACATCACACTTAGCAGGTAAAGCTAACAGGGGTTACAGGATTACACAGCAATTGCTTTCTCCAGTTTTTTCACGGTTCCTTTGACCTGTGGAGCAAGAGGAAAGTTTTGCTTACACATCGTATCAAAAGCAATTGAGCTGTTCTGTGTGTGACTATGCTTGATAGAAGTGTGGGGTCTATTATTTTTAGCAAAAAGAAATTATTTACTATTATTATTATACACGTACATAACCGAAAAAGAAATCAGGGGTTGTTTTTTAACAATAAAAATGAAAGTTTTTAAGGTCTGAGTAAATTTACTTAACTCTTCATTTTCTATAAACACCACATAGAAAAGTCTTCCATTACTTGCTTCACAAAAGACCACAAGGACTTGACTTTTCCCTACTGTGAAATACCCAAAAAGCCTGTAAGAGGCCAAACTGCTCTGCCAGGTACTTGAGGAAGAAATACCCCTAGTGCATAGTGTACCTTGAGAGTTTGGCTCTGGCAACGTCTCTCTAGCCACCAAATGCATCACCGTTGTTTTGCCAAAAGGAAGTTTTAATGCTGCAAAAGGAAAAAGGGAGATTTATTAATACCTTACAGCAGTCATCTTTCTTCAAAACACCCAACTGAACATAACTTTAATTGGATGAGCATCTGTTCAAATGTTTCTACTGTCAAGTTTGAGCTGCTTACTGAACAGAGCTATAAAGGCATTTCTGTCTAAAGTCTTGTAGCTCAGGGTCTTGGGACCTGATGATAATCACCTAAAACACTGTGTTCTTAGAGACGTGACATTCCTGATAGGAAACAGCCTTCCTTTTTTTGAGTAAAAGTAGAAGTGGGTATTCATGCCAAGACTCAGGTGGTAAGCACTCCTTATGGGAAAAAAAGAGGCTCATTCAGCCACTAAATTGTTAACACCTGAGACATCAAAACACTGAGCCACTACTACAAAACAGATTTTCCTATAACATACTTTGATCCGCAATACAGGTTTTCTGAAATGTCTGCATCTTGCCTTTTAATATTAATCTGTAACACCAGCTGCAGGTGAAAAATACCAGGTTTAAAACATTTTATATCATATAAGGCAGTTCTCACAATGATGCCTTTGTGAGCTTTAGTAACACAAAATAACAAAATTGGAGCTTTCCACAATTTGTTCTGCTTGTTTCAGAAAGTAAACTAATCAGAATTTTCATGTTCTGATTTAACTATACCAACGTAACGCTGCATTTATGGGTTTGGCACTGTAGCATAAGATTTATCAATACCTCAAGTCTCCTTGAAATGAAAGGATTCCCTGCTGCACATTATATTTAGCAGATTCTCATTGCCAGAGTCAATATCCTGAACTTTTGACTTCTTCCAATTATTTGTAGGGGAATGGGAATTATTTTAACAGGTTCTTTACATAACTTTAGCTTTGTTTCCTCTCTCCCCAATTCCTAAGATTAAGCACTTCCCTTGACTATTTTACTGATAAGTATAAGGTAACGATCCTCTCTCTAAGTTTGGTCTTCCCCTCTCTGCACAGAAGAGAAAAGGTATTGATAAACATAACAAGAATCTACGATAAATACACAAGTCATTCTGACTTTAGAATTCGTCCCTCCAAATTCAGTGTACATCATCTATTTTCCTCTACAGTACACCAAGGCATTTTAAGTAAATAAATGAATAATGAATGTCCAATAAACCTGAAGGTAACTGAAGAGAAAAATGCCTCTTTTTTTATTACTGAATTTTGAAACGATACTGTAGTGTTCAAAGTAAATAAACCTAGTGTTCGGTTACTACACGTAATACTAGACATATTAAATACAGGCCTAGTTACCACCCTGCTATTAAATCACATTCATTGTCCATGGATTTGTTAGAAAAAAATGCAAGTTATGACTGTAACACAGGTGTAAGCATAGAGAGGGATACACAGATCCACAAGCTTCTCTGAAGCAGCTGTACTTTGGGAAAAGCCATCTCCCATAGAAAGCCAGACCTGAAAGTTGCTTGGTTTAGTGAAGCACTGCCCGTGCCTGCAGCTAGAAGCTATTGACAGCTTCAAGGCTGAAGGATTCTGGGTACCAGATTCTGTGACACAACTGAGAGCTCCGCCGAGAGCACACTGACAGTCTGCTAAACTCAAAGGAAAAGGACTGTCTTCGTGACAAACGCTTAAGAGGCCATTACAGAAAGAGCAAAATATTCCAAACTAATCACATTAGGGACATCTTTCATAATATTGAGACACTCGAGGAGACTTGATTAGTGAGCTGTGGAGATTAATTATTTACAGTAATCAAGTCAAAGTATGCTAATATTTTAATTAACTCATTTCAGCTAGTAGTTTGCATAGTTCACACAAGTTGTTATTAGCAACTTCCAGCTTCTTGCTTGGAGCACCCTGACAGAATGTGAGCACCTTAACCTATGCTCAGTTATCCTGTCTCGCTCCTGTCTTCGCCCTTTTCACCCCTTTCCAGCACTTAAACTAAATCCTTATTTAACTCCAGTCCCATCTGCTTAACTCCGCTTCTATTCCAGGTTTTCTGTTGTCAGAATTTCCTTTCCACCCCCTCTTTTGGTATGTGTATGACACAGGGTGCCCCCCCCAGTAAATAAGGAAGTAAACCGCTGCCTATTACCATGATCTAACGAGAAACAGAACTGTCAATTCTGTATTATCTCCCTAATTAATATGATTTCAAATGCAAACTGCAGACCAAATATTTAGCTGAAGGAAGAAATTTCCTGTTGGAAGCTGAACAAACTGCCTTGCTAGGTAACTCCCTGGCCCTTCACAGAGGCAGGACACAACGAAACTGTGTGGCTCAAGCACCGCAGGCAAAAGTGGCACGGCAAGCTTTGAGGGGGGTGTGTGTCTGTTTTTCTTTTCCAATGCCACTAGCTCTCCTGTTCTTGCAGTAACAGTCCATTCAGAGAGGCTGGCAAAAGAGCTCGTTTCTGGCAAAAGACATGGTTTCTTTAAATTTTTTCCACTCAAAAGCCAGTTTTTTCTATCCATTTGTCATTTTTTGCGGCTTCTTAGTTTATAGGACTCTCCAATTCCTAAGACACTGCATAGACACATGAGGTTACAACAAGAACATTACAAAGTCGTTTTGAAATGTGAACAAAACCGGACTGCTGCTAAAAACCCTCCAAACTGTTTCCTTGGAAACTTTTGTTTCACTAGTTGATAAAGTGACTTTCAGTACACAGTAGGTTCAAATTCCAGTCAATATTTCCTAATCACCTAAAGCAAATAAAACACTAAGTACTATAACTCAGAGAGTTGCAGATAGAAAAGCTTAATGGAACTGTATTACAACAGCATAAGAAGCTAAATATTGTATTTAGCAAGAAATTCCCTTCCCCCTTCACACCCCCTTCCTCCTTTAAAGATAAGGAGTTCACTTAGGGCTACATCTAATGAACCCCATAAAGCGAAGTAGCAGTGTCTTCAGGCTGCTTCATGGATCGCTGTTCCACTTTCAGCCCTAAACTTTGTTAGAACTGATCTGGAGTAAAGTAAGCTAATGTTTTAGGGATTCCTGTTCTTAACACAATACAGCAACAAAAAGATCTTTGGAAAACACTACTACACATGTAAGATCCTTAGGGTAAAATCATGATGATTAAATTGCAACGCATGAATGATTAAGAATGAACTAAAATGCCCTGAACCCAAGTAAGTGTTCAAAACCCACAGAGCTGAGTTAATGCAAGAGTCAATGGCAAACAGCCAGTTTTTTTCAGCCTAACTTGTTGAACAATATATTAAAAACGTACAAAGTTGTTTTAGATTTAGACAAACGTCACTAAAGGGAACAAGCAGCACCGATGGTCAAGAGCAACACCTAGAGATGAATGGCAAAGAAAATGCCATTTAGCTACCCTTGCCTGGAAAAGACTAGCACCTCTAATTGCAGAGGTGGTCCAAGACTTAGCACTTGTCCTTTCACCCTAAGTCCAACGGCTACCAGTGGCATTCATTGGCACCTGGTAAACACACAAAATAAAGGATGAATAAAAATTTCAGAAAGTTCTCCCAGCTGAACTGACAGCGATTTTGTTTGTATACATAACAGCATTAAAAATTGATTTGTACGGAGAGTAAATCTATTCTGAAAGTACACCCCTAGCCAACATCGGTAATGGTGGAAAGCGAATCAATGGCTGCATCATTCCAGTCACTTCTTCATGGGAAGACCACCATAAGCAGTCCAGGAATATCCTTTTCTGGTTCATCTGAACTTCAAAACCATTTTATTAGTGATTTTGTATTATACTGTCCTCCCTGTAGTGCACTCAAGCGCCAAATGCATGAACAAGCTGAACATGCAGAGAAAGCAGAAGTATTAATTCCTTTTTAAACCGGCACAGAGAACAGAATCATTTTGTGTAGTCATTGACACAGCTGATATTCCCACAGGCAACTTTTGTCTACAAAGGGGAAGATTACTGTTACAAATTGACGTCATATCTCTGCCAAAGATGCCCATCAAAATATGTAATTGTGGGAAAACGCTTGCCACGAGGGGGCACAGCTGAATTGCATTTCCTTAAGCGTATGAAGCGAAGCCATTTACTTTTGTTTTCGCATAACTATGCAATTGTATCCCTGGGAGAGCACTGGACAGCAAGAATGCTTCCCCTCATTCTCATTCAGAGGGTGTCTTCCTTCATTGCACTAAGATTTAAAGAATTGGTTAACCAATTGCCATAAAGTTTATCAAACATTTTTAAAAATACTTCTGATATTTTAAGTAGCTTCCCCTGCAACCACAGTGTAAGAGAGGTGGAACAACATATTCATTTAGAAAGACAACAAATTAAAGCAGCACTATCGCTTCTTTGTACAAGGGGAGACTTGACTTAGCATGTGGTTCCTCCCCAAGTTTAACAACTAGTGGCAGTAAGATGGCAAAATACACAGTGAGACACAATGTCACTCTATGCAGAGGAAAAATAGCATATAGCGAGCCATACTGTCAGTCTGAACAGTAAATACAACTATTTTCTGCACTGTAAATAGAAGTCCCCTTTGCCTGGCTGTAACATGCATAATGCAAATTATTTTCATACCTCCTAATGTCACATTGCCATGAAGAAACCTCCCTTGATAAATAAGCCGCAAGATATTTGGACTGCTGACTTGTTCTTCTTCCCAATCTGCAGAGAAGAGAGAGAATTTTCACAGTTATGTTGTAATAAAGACCTCTTTTGTTATTTCTCTCATCTTTACCCAGGAAGAAAACCAAGAACAGGACTCCTGCATGAAGCGCTGAAGAGAGAGCAAAGGCTGAAGACACAGACACATAATTCAAGGTTTCCTGAAAACCATGCTTAAATTTATTACTTGCCATTGGGCACCGAAACACATAATTTTATGCCTGCAACTATAACTATTACTTACCTAACTTCACAGATTGCATGAGATGTTTAGCACATATACAAGCCCTACACAAAATATTTCCTAAATGCAAGTTGCCTTCTGCAGCTTAATGTCCACTTGGCTAAAACTCCCTTAATTTTTTCCCCACTCAGAAGATTCCCAAGCCATACTCCTCCTTGCCAGATAAGTAACAGGAGCTGTTCTCCAGCAAGGCGAAGCGGCCACACGCAGAGCGACAGCGCGTGTGATGGGTCACTTGAAAGAGGATTCTCAGATCACAGCTCCGTGGGCGGCTCAGTGCCGTTCGATGATGGCCAGATCGAACCAGTTAAACGTCCAGAGGCAGCAGCGACCCCAGCAGCCCCCAACAGTCGCTGCGGAGGGCCTGGACAGCTCTCCCAGAGCAGACAGCCACTGACACATTACAGGGAACTTCTCAGAGGACAATCTGTGGATGTTTTTATGTGGTTCGGGAAAAGCAAGCATGCGTGTTCCTACAGTGTGCAGTGTGCGCTGGCAGCCCAGAAAGCCAACCGTATCCTGGGCTGTATCAGGAGAAGTGTGGCCAGCAGGTCAAGGGAGGGGATTCTGCCCCTCTACTCTGCTCTGGTGAGACCCCACCTGGAGTGCTGCGTCCAGCTGTGGAGCCCCCAGCATCAGAAGGATACAGACCGGTTGGAATGAGTCCAGAGAAGGCCATGAAGATGCTCAGAGGGCTGGAGCCCCTCTGCTATGGGGACAGGCTGAGAGAGTTGGGCTTGTTCAGCCTGGAGAAGAGAAGGCTCCAGGGAGACCTTATAGCACCTTCCAGTACCTGAAGGGGCTACAAGGAAGCTGGGGGGGACTTTTTACAAGGGCCTGTAGTGACAGGACAAGGAGTAAAGGGTTTAAATTGAAAGTGGGGAGGTTTAGATTGGATATCAGGAAGAAGTTCTTCCCGCAGAGGGTGGTGAGGCACAGGAACAGGTTGCCCAGAGAAGCTGTGGATGCCCCATCCCTGGAAGTGTTCAAGGCCAGGCTGGATGAGGCTTTGAGCAACCTGGTCTAGTAGAAGGTGTCCCTGCCCATGGCAGGGGGGTTGGAACTAGATGGTCTTTAAGGTCCCTTCCAACCCAAACCATTCTGTGATTCTATGATAATGCATTTCCTATACTACTTAAGCTGTCATAAATCATTTATAAGCTTAAATGATCGTTTCCTCCTCTTTTACTGTCACAACGTGACCAACAAATAAATCTGCACTTTGCTTTCAGAACAAATGTCATAAAACCTTGAAATGTTGAATTGAAATGGGCTCTCTGGGAATACAGTGTCTTCTGTTTCTTAGCTGACCAGATATGGGGTAACAGCTGTTCACAAATGTTCTCCCTTTCTGCTTTTGTAGTGTTTATACCCCAAAATGAATATTCAGTGAGGGATAGCGACAGGCAGCACAAACTAACCTGTTTGCTGGGAAAATACAATTAACACACAGGCAGTGGCAACTGGCACCACAAATGAAGAACTGAAAAGCAGAGAAGGGGAAGCGTTTCCAACAAAAGCCATGGCTGCGGAGAGCGTGTGGAGAGGCGTCTGGTGCGGAAAAGCAAGCGGGCGGCGAGCGGAGGCCCGGGGCTGGCAGAACACAGGAGAGGTTGGGCTGGTGTCAACAGCCGAAGCTGCAGTGTCCCTGGGTGCCACCACATGCCTGGCCTATAAGGTTAGGTCAAATTAGGCTACCAAAGCGATTCGAATTCCAAGTATTTCCACTCAAGGGCTGATTTGACTGTCTTGCAATTCAAGCCCTTTTTTCTGTGCTGTGAAGCGGGCTGAGTTAAGGATTGGAATTATCACACTGCTAGGATAAACGATTTTTTGGAAGATACCAATATTTAACTCCATACAGTCCAAACTCCACTCTACTGTGGCTGTAAAGAAGAGAAGTTCAGCCAGTTTACAGTCCCATAATGACGTGAAACAGCAATTAGAAGACAGACCGACCATATTTTGGCACAGGTCATTGTTAAGCTGCCAATTCACACATCCTTTTAATTTTTGCTCCTTGGCTGACAGTCCGAAACATTTCTTTCTGACGTGATTTCAAATTTTAATTTCCACTGATGACTAAATGAGCCAAGGAGAAAAATATTTACCTATGAAGGTTTTCTATAGCTCAGCAGATAATTGCTGTACAAGAAAAAAAAAAGAATATTATTTAGAAGATAATGGGGTGGGATGAGAACAGGTGACCTACCTAGATGGCACACATTAACATAAATTAGGCATTTTCCACTATAAGTCAAGAGATCCTTAATTAACAGCTGTATAGCCAACAGAGGGGAGGAGCGGTTTGCCTTAATCCTGACAGCATGTGACTGAGGATATTTCATTACTTTCCCCCCCCCCCCCAAGATCATGACAAGTCAAAATGATGGTGAAACCAATCATTTCATAGCATTTCTATTTCTAGTCCTCATCAAGATGTCTGAGACCTGTGGCAAAGAGCACTTTCAGCCTGAAAAGGCGCTAACGGGCTAGTGTATGTGAAGACCTACACACTACTCTGAAGTAGGTTTTCCCTTAGTCTTTTAAACTGACACTATTCTTCTTTGCACAGGCAATTACATATTCATCAAGATTTAGAGCACTCCCTCAGGGCAGCAGGTATTTGAACTGAGGCTTCCATGTCCAGTTTATTTTATTTTTCTTTTGACAAGAGACCTTAAAGTCTGGGTTTATTCCCAACTCTAAACTCAGAATTCTGCAGCCTTCAAGCTCTTCACAGACTGGGAATGGGAGACCACATGTTCAGGAATAAACTCTAAGGAAAAAAAGCAGCCTTCACTATTTCAGATAAATGTACACAAAGAACATCTGGTCATACAACTATGCTGTAGGGAGACATTCCAATATGTACAGTAGCTACACAGATGCTGCATCAACCAGATTTCTTAGCGTAAAAACCTATCTAATACTTCAGAGGACTAAAAGCCTCCTCCTTCATTACATATTTTACTAAATATATAACACTGCATTCCAGCAAAACAAACAGCAAACAAGTCTCCCAAAACCCTGACCTCAAAGACCAGTTCGAGGCCTAAAATATGGATTATCTACACTAACTTTTTGGAATGAATGATTATCCACCCTACCTCTTTAACAAAGGCACCACAGAAACAGATACTGCAGTGTTTTAGTGTGTGTAAATGGTAGTCTTTTTTAAGATCAAAACAGTAACCCAAATGAAGTCCTGTACCAAAAGAAGCACTTTCTTTCATCGTATGTAATGCTATGTCTGTGTTTTGGCTATTTTCCCATGAAATCATAGTCAGGGAGAACAGAGGCACTTTGTTTTTGTGGAACTATTCACATATGTGAATACACATCTTAAGTTTTCAATTCCATTTTCCGAAGCTAGCACTCCTGCATAACATCAAATATATTCATACAAACAACCTCCGTTTCCCTCAGTCTTCTAATGCTTGTTAAAGTGTTCTTTTATATTTGCTTTTTTCCTGGAAAAAATATCATTATTAAAGATACTTTCCAAGTTAGGGCAGTAAGTATGCAAGTACTCCAGACCCAATTTCACTAATGCATTCTCTGACACGCCATGTTTTACATTAGCTGTCCTCACATAAGAGGTTTTGTACCTCCAACATTTCGTCACACTTACTAGATTCTCTAACAAGATTGATCAAGAAAAGTGCCTAAAGCTAGGGGGAAAAGAAGTACTTCAGACTGAGGAACCAAATGTTAGAAGTAAAGTGGGAAATAGTCTAGACATCTAAAAGTCTGCCCAACTGAAGGGACAGGGAAAAAGAAGGCAAGACGACGATCGTACTTCTATCCAAATCTGCGCCCAGATGCGCAATAAACATACGTTAACTCAAACGCTGAGAACAGAGATCAGTTTGTTGACCCTTCGGTCTGAACCAGGAAGCTTCTAACTTGACAGTAAAAGCCAAAGCCACACGGCTACTCACCCATCGGCCAGTTGTCATACACATGTTTTGCAATATCTGCAGCGGAGTCATTCGGTGAAAACAGGAACTCTTTCGTTTTCCCGCTTACCAAGATGAGGCGCAAATTTATCTGTAAAACAAATGCAATATTAGGAAAGGATCCTGAGAACACTTTAAGCATCATTATTTTTTTAAAGTCAGTAAAAAGTTGCCATTGGTTTTAGAAGAAGACTTATCCAAAGTGATTTGAGAAAACATTTTAAGATGGTGTTAAAAATAGGGTCAAAGAGGTCAATAACATTTTGTTTGTTTACACATAATCTAAGAAGATTAAATTCTAACAGCTGGCATTTTTTATGGTAAACACCAGAAGATTCTGACAGGTAGTGACTGAATCAACTGTGCCATGAAAAAAAAAAAAAGCTTTCAGCAGAGTATTAAAAAAATTCCAGCCAAGACACACTGGCAACACATCTTCTTGAATGAAGAGGAAAAATATAAACCTGAAAAATTAACCTTAATAGAGAGCATTAAAAATATCAAAACCTGCACCTGAACAGCCTGTGAGCCTCGGTAAAAGCCCCAGCACGCTCCCTCCAGCACGGCGTTTGTCAGCCCTGATCTCACCCACTGCATCTCCCATGAAACACCCGGGAGTCAGGCAGCATCCTGCCTTCGTCCCAGCTGCCACACAACTTGAACCCACACCTTTGTTCCGCCACCGTCTTTCGCTACAAGCAAAGCGGCCGAGATCCGTACGCGACACTGCAAGTAATACATCCCATCGTCATTTTTCTATCATCCATTTCTTTTATATAACAATCAGGACCTTCAACTATAATTCTCTTCTATTTGCAAGTTACTGCATACAATTCCCTTTCCATGTAGCATTAAAATAACCTGTATAAATATCTCACTATGACATTACTTGCAATGCAAGAGAGATTAAATTTTGGCTCCGCAAGGAACTGCTAGCAAGGTCACAAAACACATTTGTGCAGCTAGCCTGGGGAAAGTAGGAGTCTAGCTGCTTTTGTGTTTTGGCCTACAAGTCTAAATTGCATCAACTTTGAGCAAGACATCAGCATACTAACTGCTTGAATACTTTTTTCCAAATCACACTCAAACTGTGGCTCCCATTTTAAGTTAAGTTGCAAGAAAGCTTTCCTTGTTGGAATTCAGTAAACCGTTTTCTACGTCAAGTACAAAAGGAAAAATTTACAGTAGTGCCCAAATTTTCAAGCCTTCTTCAGGGTCACAAACCTCAGCACATCATACCCACTGAACATGACCACCCTGCCTCAGTCACCCACTCACCACTTCTTTCAGAATCTCACCAGACTGTCTATTCTCTCTCGAATGATTTGGCTTGGATTCATCCCACCTATCTTTAAGCATCTAATGGAGGGATCCAAATTACAATCTCTATCTTTCTGCACACTTCGAGGTCAGTGCAGGAAACGACCCATCCAGAAAGCCACTCTGTCTCTATTTCCAAGCATAGTAAGGATGAAAAGAGTTGGCATGAAAGGGCTAGGCTCCCCTCCCTGACGGCGTGCTAATGCCCATCAGAAAATAGGAGTTCTGCCGTTAGCCCAAGAGAGCAGCCAAGTGGTAGCTGCCTCTGAGAAAGCACCACAGGCACTGTATGAGCATCGCTGCATACCAGAAAAACACAAAAAAACTTCAAGGAGAGAAGCTACAGGAATGCTGCTTAGTCAGTCAATTATTCAGAAGACTCAGAGCAGACCTGGCTATAAATGTTAAAGTGATGTTTTCTTTGATAATTCCTGAATCATTCTGGAATATTTTCAAATCTCACCAAGATTCAGCAGAAAAAGCAGACCAAACTCCACTATCCACATTCATTCCAAAAACCTGATTGCTCTAAGGAGCCACAACTCCAAAATGTTATGCCCAAATTCAGCAGTGGCCAGACTATGTCCACGACTTGTTTTACTTGTCTTTCAGTTTAAATAGTTCCTCCCTCTTAGCTGCCTCCACCTGTGTACGCACAGACAACACTGGCACACGTTGTTTCTTTAGCTGGACTATCCAAACAAGCTCTTCAAGCTTTCTCTAGTGAGATATCCATTTCCCCATTCATCCCAGGGGTCTGTCTCCGCACATCTCATCTTCTTCTCTTTTCTCCTTGAAACAGACGACCATTTCTTGAAGCATACTGCATGGAGTCTCACCAGACACTTGCGTAACACCATCAGTAATTTCCTCTGTCTACTGGAAACATCTTCTACGACTGTGTCCCAAGAGCACACAAACCTTCTTCATAACTGCACCATGCCGTTTGCTCAGTTACTTTGTGCCCTTCTCTGCTTCCATCCTTTCAATTATCCTCCAAGTTTATAATTGACATTTTGGCTGTTAACACCCTAAAGCACAAGGCTCCAGCTTTCATCCCACTTCTACTACTCTATCCCTCTCAGGGAAAGGAAAGAATTATTCTGTACCACAAAGATGTTTCAGATCTTCCCCCATGTCTGGGTCCATGGACCACAAAATCATTAAAAAAAAAAAAAGCCAGTGTAACACTTACTTCTGTGTTAAGAGCATTTTTCAAACTTCATGTCATCAATACAGTCTAGCAGTAAGATCCCTTTACATGTACTTTTGTCTAAATGAATCAGGAAACTTAAGACTGATCTGGCAATTGATCCATAACGATTCCAATAAGGAGCTCTCTCCCCCCTTCTCTCAGCTAGGTTCTTTATGTTAGGCCCCTACACACACTCACAATTTCCCTATTACATCCTAAGTTCTCCTATTTAGCCAACAGTTTGCAACACGGCACCACATCAGATGCTACGTACATATTCAGATGAAACTATAAAAATGTCTACGTAGAAAATAAGTTCTTTCCATCAAAAGTCAGCTTGCCACACTCCAGCTTTCATCTGAAAGGCGTGGTGTGCTGCGTTCCATTCCACTTTCTCCATACCTCATTATCTTTAATTATTCTTTAAACGTTAATGCATCTCATTACAGCACCAACATACTGCCAAAAATTCAGGAGGCTTAGACTGTGCCACAAACTCTTATGGTTCTTGGGAATGGGCCGCCTGTTTAGAAACCAAACCAACCGACCCACCCCAAATCTGTGAGCACCAGTGGACAGAAGCTTCTGCACCAGCAGCCCTCCTGCCTCTCACCTGAACCCTCCGCAACCCTTTCCTCTAACTGGCTCCTGAGACCACCCCCCCACCCCACCCCCGGCCTTAGCTCGCTCCCTCTGGCCAAACAGTCCCCCAAATCTGATTTTTTGCAGGTTATCTAAATTTCCTCCTTCTGTGTGCAGTTTCTCTGTGGTGGGGATTACCTGTGCTGAAGATCATAACCCCTTCCTGGGCAGCAGACGTAACACCAAACCTAGAACTGTCTGATTTGGATCCTACAAGATGATTAAAAAAGCTCAGGAGATTAGCCCTGCTCAGCACTTAAAATATCATTAGGGCACAGCATTAATACAGAACTAATGTTGTTCTTGAGCTGGCATAACATTAAGAAGAGACATTTCTTTTTATTCTCACTGCTGATTTTGAGCCTACCAGGCACACTAAAGTGAATAGAGAAAAGAGAAGAATATCACAGAGAAATAACCAAAACTAACTTGGCTTCCTGGAAAATTCGATTAAGTCATACTTCTGCAATTAAAATACAATGTAAAATCAATATAAGCAACTGGAAAAAAAAGTGAGAAATGTCAGTTCCTTGTTTCTCCCCCACGTCCCCAAGATAGATAACTTCATACTGCTCTAGTTGTTTGTTGCTGAAGAGCATTTCTTATAATCTTACTATAAATTATAAAAGGCACACCAAGATAAACTAATAATTTTACAGGATATACTACAAAGTATGTGTAAAATGCAGGAGGAATATTTTCATTAAAAAAAAAGAGTATCACCAAATATCAGCAGAAGCCCAAAATAAAACCTTAAATCAGTCAAGCAGATGTTGCATCAAGTGCAAGGAAACAGCTGCTCTAATGAAAGGTTATTTTCTTATTTATAGTACAGCATGCCACTGACACATTTAGCTTGCATGTTTGTCTATATATGTGTGCGTGCATATATCTTTATATTTGTATTTCTTAATCTTGGCTTGAAGGAATCTTAGTCTTGAGTTGCACATCACACCACCTCCAAGTGTCTGAAGGAAAGAATCCCCAAACTCGCCTTTAAATTTAGAGTCTAATCTCCTTCCCCTCAAGAGCGCTGGAAAATGTAATGCCTTGCAACTGCTGTACTACTAATTCTGCAAGCCCGAGAACCCCACTTCCAACAACTATAGGGGACCTGAAACCATCCTTCCTGGCACAATGCCACCAATGGAAGTTTGCAGCTAAAACCTCATGGCAGGGGGGTTGGAACTAGATGATCTTTAAGGTCCCTTCCAACCCAAACCATTCTATGATTCTATGAAAAGACAAAAGAAAAAGGAGCATAGGTGTGTACATATTGACTCAAAGGAAAATGCAGGAAAAATAGTCTTTGTAACAGAGTAGTTTTGACACAAGAGCAAACTTTAATTTTTCAAGTTATGAAAGGATTTTTAGTGGTCTTAGCTACCATGTATCCTATTTCCTATGTTAAAAGTTAGCAGGGAAGTTGTATGTGTATCCCTTGTATGCTTAAAGCCATTCCACCTATCCTTGTCAACAGTCCTGGTCCCAAGACACTTGGGTGATTCTCATGGCTCTGACAAGTCTGCTCTTCCACTGGGAACAGCTGTCCCGATTCCCTCCCCAAACCCTCCAGGCTACCAAAGGGAAATCCAGGCTTTTCCTACCGCAAAATGATACCAGTCATATCCTCACGCTTCTACAATACAGCATCAACGTGAACGTTACTGCTGAAAGCCCTTACGAGCTACAGTATCAGAAATGGGATTAAACACAATTTGTGGACTACACCCCCTTGGCAGGGTTACGTAATAGCACATTCTGTCTCTGATCCCAAGCATGCAAACCTCGCCCCCTCTCCCCCCCACACCACAGCCAACACCAACCTCCTAATTACAGCCCCAGTAACTACCCCCAAAATTCCAGCACTGGACACGTACCCTAAACAACAAAAAAATTGTAAATTAAAAAATATATATGTAAAGATTGTAGTAACAACTGTGGCAACTTCTGAAACAGAAGTTTGAAAAAGTCACGCATATGCAGATGTAGAATTAGTTACGTTTTGTCTGTTATAGGCGTCTGCAATAGAGTTCGTCCATTCTTTAAGGCATAAACACAAAATGCCTTGGTGCCACAGTGCTGCTAATTTCACAGCTCAAGTTAAACAAATGGGAAGTCACTTCAACACCAAGAAACATTGTGTAGGTTGCAAATCTCTCATTTCTTGATGTTGGAGTGACTTCCCACCCATTCAGCGGAACAAGGTATTTTGTTATCAATTTTATGCTCCAGTAGCAGTTTAGGATTCTTCCCATCTTACAACTAAAATGCAGAGGAGGAGAAGTGTCATACCGCCACATGCTGTACAACCCAAGTTTAAGCTAACTGCTTTTCTTCAGCTGTTTAAGATCCAAATACATACACAAGACACTTCAAAGGGATCTGGCCAGGCTGGATCGATGGGCTGAGGCCAACCGTGTGAGGTTCAACAAGGCCAAGAGCCGGGTCCTGCACTTGGGTCACAACAACCCCCTGCGACGCTACAGGCTGGGGGACGAGGGGCTGGAAAGCTGCCTGGGGGAAAAGGACCTGGGGGTGTTGGTGAATAGGATATAGGAGCCAGCAGTGTGCTCAGGTGGCCAAGAAGGCCAACAGCATCCTGGCCTGCATCAGGAGCAGTGTGGGCAGCAGGAGTAGGGACGTGATTGTCCCCCTGCGCTGGGCACTGGTAAGGCCACACCTCGAACACTGTGTTCAGTCTTGGGCCCCTCACTACAGGAAGGACACAGGGATGCTGGAGCATGTCCAGGAGCACAAGTCCTGTGAGGAGCGGCTGAGGGAGCTGGGGGTGTTCAGCCTGGAGAAGAGGAGGCTCAGGGGAGACCTGATCGCTCCCTACAGCTGCCTGAAAGGAGGGTGCAGAGGGGTGGGGGTTGGTCTCTTCTCCCAAGTGACGAGCAACAGGACAAGAGGAAACAGCCTCAAGTTGCACCAGGGGAGGTTTAGACTGGATATTAGGGAAAAATTTTTGACTGAAAGTGTTATCAGTCATTGGAATGCATTGCCCGGGGGGTTGGTGGAGCCACCATCCCAGGAGATGTTTAGAAGATGTGTAGATGTGGTGCTCCGGGACATGGTTCAGTGGTGGTATTAGCAGTGTTAGGTTAACGGCTGGACTTGATGATCTTAATGGTCTTTTCCATTCTCTATGATTCTATGAGACTGGGTTTTTTCCCCTTGTTCTTCATAGAAACATAGAATCTTTTAATCTTAATAGATGTGAAATTGAATTAAAAACTAATGATGGACCAGAAGAAAAAGTGCTAAGAGTGTTCAGAAATACAGGCTGAAGTTTTACTTCTAAAAATCCCAAACATTTCCTTTTTAGTGCAATTTCATGACTGTAAGAAATGTTTGTTCTCCAAAGATCCATTAAAGTGTTCTAATGACTCTAGGCAAAAGGGAAACCCCCCAGCACCACGCAGTACGCTTTACTGACTGAATTCCACCAGATTCACAGAAGAGGTTGAACCAAGCCTGAACAACAGACTCGAGCGAAACAGCATTGCACAGGCCAGCTCAGCAGGGACCTGCAGGTTCTGGACTCCAGTTCATTCCTAAGGCAGATATATCCTCTCATGCAATTCCTTCTAGAAACATATGGGGCCTACAAGGAAGCTGGGGGGGACTTTTTACAAGGGCCTGTAGTGACAGCACAAGGGCTAACAGGTATAAATTGAAAGCAGGGATGTTTAGATGAGATACCAGGAAGAAGTTCTTCATGGAAAGGGTGGTGAGGCACTGGCACAGGTTGCCCAGAGAAGCTGTGGATGCCCCATCCCTGGAAGTGTTCAAGGCCAGGCTGGATGAGTCTTTGAGCAACCTGGTCTAGTGGAAGGGGTCCCTGCCCATGGCAGGGGGTTGGAACTAGATGATCTTTAAGGTCCCTTCCAACCCAAATCATTCTATGATTTTATGATATACACCTGACTATAATGAAGAACTTGAGCTCTTACACTCCCTGGAAGGCTGCTCTAGACCCCGATTGTCCCATTGAGTGGAGCTTTCTTCTAACTCCCAGCATAAGTTTATTCTTGGACAGGTTACACTGACTGGTGCCAGACCTACTTTGTACTTTAGTTAGAACAGACTTCCCACCCCACCCCCCCAGGGTTCTGATGGCTGTCTTCTACATCTAGGGACAGACTTTGTAAAATAAACAAGCAAAGGTTTTCCTCACTAGTAGCTGGCTCTTGGTGTGATCACCATCTTCAAAGCTCTGAGGTACATCAACAGAGGTTAAGGAAACTGGGTTTGGCTAGCCTGGAGGGCACCTATGAGCAGCCTTCCTATGCCTAAATTAACAAGACAACGACCTCTTTACTGAGGTCCAAGACAGCCAAACAGAGGACATCTGTCATAAACGGAAACAGGAGGATTTGAATTTTGATAAGGGAAGAGTTTTTTCACCCTGAGGACATTAAAGCAGTGGAAGAGGTCACCTAGAGATGCTTTGGAAGTTCTGTCCTTGGAGGTTTTCAAGAGTCAACCAACAAAGCCCCGAGCAACCTGGTCTGAATTCAGTGGTGACCCTGCTTCCAGCAGGAGGTTGGGCTAGAAAAGTTCTCAAGGTCCTTTTCAAAGCAATTGATTCTACAATTCAATTTAATCTGCATCTGCTTTAGTTTTCATTCATTTTTTCTTAAGCATGCATGATTAGAATTATGCATAGCATTTCAGGAATTTATAAAATGATACTAGAACCTCTTTAAATCGACTGCAAATACCTCTCCATTTTCCATATAAACATCACAACTGTCTCACGTTTGCAATCTTGCAATGCTCTTGCCTAGCCCACTCACTGCCGTGACGTAAGCCTTCAAGCCTGCATTACAAAACATTGCTTTTAACCACCCATAATGTACAGGATATTTTTATATTAATGAAATTAATTCTGTTTCTATTCAGTCTCTGAGATAATCCAATCTTTTCCATGCAACACCATGATCATCATCTGTACTACCAGTGCTTCCAAATTTTCACCATCAACAACTTTCATCAGCACACTGATTTTCCTTGTGTCAGTGACATAAATCAAAACATCAGAAAGATATCTGGTCCCAAAATTAATGTTTAAGGAATTCCACTAACAACCAGCCTGACACTCCCACACTGAACACTGTATCTTACCATATTCCACACTTCAGTCACTCTATTAAACCCTACCTCCCCAAACCAATCCTTTCCTATGCAACATCAACTTATTGACTGGAGTTCAGACAGATTACACCTCTTCTGCATTTCCCTCATCTGAAAAACACTCTCCTTCCAAAGAAAATTGGCTAATGAGTCTGTTATAACCTAACTTGGGTGAATACATAGTGTTAATTTTATTCCATTATTCCGTCTCTGCTTCTTCTCAACATCCTTCTTGAGGTGGCTATTCACCTGTCAGATTCAAAGTCTCTCTCTACATCCTTTCACTCATCTAGCATGCAGATATTTTACACCTTTAATGTCTTCAACCTGAAGACACATCAAGCATGCAAATTCTTCAGGTACACTCCTTACACCAACCTGGTACTCTTAGTTTAACCAGCGTCTGCCCCCTTGAAACCCAAAGGCTTTACATATGCTCCTACTTTGTTTAGTCTTCTATTTGATTTAACTGTATCAGCTCATGACCATTGGATCCAATGTCATTTTCCCCAAGCAGCCTTTTGAAGATTTCCAGAGCTTTCTGGGAATTTAAGAGAGACCTCTAGAATAATAACATTAGCTCCTTCTTGGCCAAGAAACTAGATGGTAGAGGGACTGAGATGCAGGTGCATAAAGTAAGTCAGCAAGAAGTATGAATTTGTAGCCCAACGATGCAAGCATTCTCATGAGAGAGAGGTGATTGTTGATTCTGGACTCTTGTTCAAGAGTCACTTGGTAAAATAAACAGAACTACAGTTCTTATGACTCACATTTCTAGACACCTGTTTCCACCAGGTACTTTATAGGGAGTAAAGGTAACTTAACTGCACTTCCTCAACTCAACTGCTTGTGGGAATAGGGCGATCCCAACATGACACCATCACAGTGTGACAGCACCCCACATCACTCTAGTCGAGACTTAACGTGAACTTCATAAGCAGTTCCAATGACATACTCATCTTTTGATTACTATAGAGAGAAACAATTACGTTTTTTATGTGCAACTGCTTTCCCAACCAAGGAATGGCTAAGGCAACTTTGCACCTATACAGACTAAGTTAGCACATTTCAAAGAAGTTTGACCTTTGGGGAAAGAGAAAACTAAAATGAAGCATGATGAGATTTTATTTAAAGGAGGAAAAAAGCATTTAAGCATTTAAACGCTTACAAAAATCCTGTAAGCATTTAACTTAGCTACGATAGAGCTAGCTGTTTCTATGGAAACCACGACACTCTTGAACTTAAAATCATAGTGGTTGGTCACACTTCATCCCTTCCCTCAAGTGGTTCAAATAACACAGGAACGATGGCAACACATTCTTCAGTACCCTCCTATGAGTTCCCAGGTTATCTTTTAAGTAGTATCTAGGCAAACACTGCATTGCAAAATAACTTAATAGAGATACAAACATAAACAACCACCAGAATACAATGGATTTCAATGGAGTTTACATACTTATTTTTACTATCCTATTAGTGTTCCTGGGACAAGGCTGATTTCGCCCTCCCCCCTTTTTTTTTGGAGAGCGTGAGGTGAACACAACACACCAAAGCATCAGTTGGTGCTAGTTAAGAATTTTCACTGAAAAACAGTTTTAATAAGAAAGTAAAACCAGAAGAATAACCTTTTCCTGAAAGATACTGATTCTACCAGTAAAAGATTTCTCAATAATTTGATGAAATAAGAGTCACAAATGCCCACCCAGGAATAATTTCTCTCCCAGCAGTACAAGATAACAGACACATTCCATTACCTGAAATAATGGAAGTACTCAAGTATCTGCTTTTTCTCAGCTCAAATGGCATTTTCTCTACTGCATCCCAGGTGCATGCTGTAATCACAGGGTGCAGAATTAACCTGTCTCCTGCTGGTCCCCAAGCGAACCCACACCGATGAGAAAGACTCAGAGAAGACCTACGCTGATTAGATAGCGTAGCCAGAGACAGGGCAGTTTCACCCTCCACACGCGAAGTAAAATTTCTCTTATAGTATGATAGGATTGTCATCATAATCCTGAATAAGTCCATCATAATTCTGCTGTGTAAAGTGCAACATACAGAAGACCATGGTTTGGAATTGAGCTTTAATACAAATAGGTAGCAAAAGCGGCAGAAAGAGTTAAGCACAGGGCATTCATAGAAGCATAGAATCATTTGGGTTGGAAGGGACCTGAAAGATCATCTAGTTCCAACCCCCCTGCCATGGGCAGGGACACCTTCCACTAGACCAGGTTGCTCAAAGCCTCATCCAGCCTGGCCTTGAACACTTCCAGGGAGGGGGCAGCCACAGCTTCTCTGGGCAACCTGTTCATCGAATCATAGAATGAATCATAGAATGGTTTGGGTTGGAAGGGACCTTAAAGATCATCTAGTTCCAGTGAATTAAAACTTGCTATTCCCCAAGTCCATCCTTTCAACACAATGCTGGAGAAAGCGTATTCTCACTTTGAAATAAAGTGACTAAAACATGAAACAGAGAATCATATGCTCAGATTAACACAAAATTTTGGTAGAGATCATTCTAAGCATCAATGTAACACACTGAACCAGTCATTTCAAAGCTCACAAGTGGAAACAACAATCCAGCTGCATCAAATGACAATGCACACATGAGAAGCTCGTGCTAGCGGACTGAATCAGTTAGCTCTGGTGAGCATGGTCATGGTGAGGGGCTTTTAAAACTGGTGTTTTAGAGCTTCTGCTCCCCAGGGGGACTCCCAGCAAAACTGGAATCAGCCCATCCTGGAGGAAGGGACATGTGGATGTTGTGGATGCCCCATCCCTAGATGTCTTCAAGGCCAGGCTGGATGTGGCTTTGAGCAACCTGGTCTAGTGGAAGGTGTCCCTGCCCATGGCAGGGGGGTTGGAACTAGATGGTCTTTAAGGTCCCTTCCAACCCAAACCATTCTATGATTCTATGATTCTATGACATATCCTGAGGGTCCCTGGCCTGTAGCATACCGAGTTAGTGGTGAAGCAGCAACACAGACTTTTGTGTGACTTCTGCAGAACATACATACAGTAACAGCAGAGAGGAACATTCCAGGGTTTCTTTCTGAGGTGGGAAAGAGTGTGAGTAGGGGAGAGAACAACGGGTCTGTTTCTGTATTTTCAATCTCCTACCTCCCTAAAAGTACCTTCCCATGACACTCATCCCAGCATTTGACTCCAGAATCCAACGGTGAAATCCATGCATACCATCTGTGTTACCATCCTATCGCTTCTCAAGAGCTGCCCCTGGATAAGCCCATCACCTTGTTTTTAACCTCTCGTATCAGCTGGTATTTAAAGGTTGGAAGTTCACTACACAAATAGGGATAACGATAATGCTAGGCACTTACTTAAATTTGGATTTAATTCAGATATAACCCAACATTTGTTTTAATGTGTTCTGTAGAGAGGGTATTTATGTAATATTTTAAAATCTTATTTAGACAACTCAGTGTCAACTTTAAAGAGAGATACTCAGGAACATCAAGTTTGTGAATGCTTATTTTATGAAATACCTAACATCTCAGACTTGAAACTGCTCCTAACAAAGGAGAAAATACAATTCCAAGGAACCAGTTCCATATATAGCTTCTTTTTCCAAGTCCAAGGGACAGACAGATACTCTCCACCCCATCTCAATCCTCAGTCAATTATTTTTTTCCTATTTTTAACTAATTTTGTGGGGCTCAATTTGATTTAATCCACATTCCTAGAAGTTTCAGATGTAGCTGTTTTATGGTTACAAAGAATAAAAAAAACCCCAAATACTGAGAAGGGAAGGGTATATTGAACACACTGCTTGTGCACTGCGAGAAAGTAAAGCAATAAAACTGAGTTTCTGTTGCATAATGGGAATTTCATAAGCTGTGTACAACATATACCTAGACTGGGAGATATTACAGTTGTATAACCAGAACAGGTCAGTGGGAACGTAGACAAAGCTGAAAGTAACCTTTCAGTTATAGCCTCTATGAAAACAAACATCAGCTTCGA
>NW_010227497.1:15339-37003 GCF_000690775.1 Eurypyga helias | reverse complement strand
CAGGAAAAAAGATGTGAATACAAAGAAAACATTAATAACGGAGAAAAAAAAAAGAAAAGAAATTTCAAAGGGAGCTGCTATTAAATGGAGGCAATCAAAACAATAATTGCAAGCAGCACATGGTCATGGATATCATCTAGTTCCACATGCTAGTTTTCAGGAGAGACAATTGGGTTTTTTTGGGTTTGGCTTTGTTTGTGTCCTTTTTTTGTTGTTGGTTGCTTGTGTGTTTTTTTTTTTTTATTAAATGGAGTTTTAAAAAGTGATTTTTCATTTTAAGTTATTCACACATAATAAACATGTATTGGGCTCTCTGCATTCCCAAGTTAATCTTCATTGCAGAAGTCCAATTGCTCTTCCCCCTGCTCCGGCTTCCTACCATGCAAGATAGGAACAACAATTAAAAATCACTTCAAAGTTAGTGTATATATTCATTTTTCAGTTCTCAAAGACACAAATAACAGAGGATTTAGAAAATTCATTGGGAAAAAACACCCTCTAAATATGGAAAAAATGCATTTATTTAAAAAGAAAAAAAAAACCCCACTTCCACATTTTCTTGCAAAGGAAAGTTCCACCTCACAGTTTCTTATGAAAGCAAAAGATTCATGAGATGATACTTTCCATCAGAAACAAATTCATCTCCAACGCAAAGCCTATTTTTAAAATGTGCTACTCCTCAGGCCCCAAAAAAGGGACAGTGACAAGTAGAAAACCAGCCTGATTTGGAGCACAAAAGAAGTAACAGAAGAGCAAGGAAACCACCTTCTGAATCCCATTTTGTCTTCTACTCTATTTTCTCTTGCAATAACTGTTGCATTATATGGTTTTAATGCAGTTTAGTGTGCAGTACAAAAACACACTGGGACTAAGCAGAGGATTATAGCTAATATAAATACTATTTCACATTTAAACCAGACAGAGCTTGAAAAAACAGAGGGTAAAAAAAAAGACTCCCTAAAAAACACTCCCTAAAGACAAATAAAGAGTGACCTGAAAGTCATACCACTCATACCCTCATACCAGCTCTAAGCTATTAATGAAAATACTGTATAATTTCTAAAAAAAGCTTCCCTAAGATTTTTCAGGACCTACTTCCCAATGGAAATGCCAGCAACAGGAGGTAGGTTTGCAGATTCTCCCTCTAGAGTAATTTTGGGACTCTGCTGACAGGTCCTACGCCATGTATGATTTTGTATCTTGGTCAGCACTGAAGTACTAAATCTTTTAAGCCTTGAGAGAGAGCATCAGAAACAAAATGGAAGAAGTCTTAAGTATCTTTAAAACATGAGAGAGGTGGAGCTGCACCTTGACTCGGCAATGTATTTCAGTTCACTTGGGCGGAAATACCATAAAATTGAATTTTTACCATTAGCTACTGATGCCTAGCTTCTCTGGGCTTACTGTGTATCATGGCAGTCAGCCAAAGTTTCGCCATTCCCGAGCACTACCTAAATCACTGAGCTGCGATAATTAAAGGCAAGAGGAAGGTTATTTATATTTGTCTCTGATGCAAAAGATAGTTCGAATTTTAATCAAAATGGATGTTTCAATGACCACAGATCTCATTTACTCTAGCAAAAGCAAGCAACTCGGATATGAATGGGAACACAACCTTTTCTAATTGTTTTCCTCCTAAAATAGCTCAGAGAAAACACTAAATTATGTGATAAGAGATCAAGGATTGTGATGCTGATGCCAATTTATTCAGAATACAACTCCTCAGAGCAAACAGCTTGACCGTGACCTATGTCTGTATTTCTCAGAACAGAATAATGAACACTCTTTACCTCCCATTTTTTCCTTTCTCAATGAGTTACCCTTAATGCTCAACAAAAATGTAAGATGTTTAGAGAAAGCTTACACAGTTCTGTTCTATTTAAACATTATGGCGCTAATTCCTCTCCAAGCTACGCCCGCTGAAGTCAAGTGACTGAAGTTAATGGAGCGGTATCACAAATAAGGTCTGATCTAGCTATTTATTGTGCTCTGCATTCACTGTTGAATACTAAAAGACACAGCTTATCCACCTTTCTGCTACTACATGCTAGCCAAGAGCTTGTGTTCTCCCAACCAGCTGGCAGTCTAATAGTAATTCCTATCCCATTTCCATCACCAAGAGCACTAGCACCTCCAGACTGTCTACTAATGACTAAAACAGAGCTGCCCTTTCATTGTGGCCTCCTCCAGCATTGCTAAGCCTTCTACAGAGTCAGAAACATACCATTTACCAGTTGGTAGCTTACTGCTCAACTTCCTTGGATGATCTAGCTCCTAATGCAGCATCCCTGTATGTCTGCTACACAGGTTTGGGAAGTACGTGCCACCACAGTAGCCAAGTGCTTCTGAAGCAGACTGCATCTGCCTGGCAAGGTGCTGTGAAGTCACGGTAGGTTCTGCCTTTACTTTTTTCATCCGCGACAAGAGCTTTCCTCAAAGAAAATCAGATTTTATTGAAGAGAGAAAAAAATAAGTAAAATTTTTTTTTAGGCTAAAGAGCACATATTTAATATCTTTTTCGTTTTTCATTTGTCTTGTATGCCTAGAGTCTACACAAAAGCATGAAATTACATAAAAATGCTTCTGGTCTCCAGAAAAGAAATCTTCCTATGTAAAAACACATATCTAAAAAGCACAAATTTAAGTTCAATTGATATTCAGACATCATCTAAGCATAAAGCCATCTCGGTCTAGGATCTCCCTCAGCAGGAGGGGAGAACAGCGATGCCTTCTTGAAGGCATTACAGTCTTAATCGGTAGCGATTACAAGCAACACCAGCCAGGGCTCTCAGTTCTTACTGCATCAACAACTACATTATAACAAGCCATCTGCTCTGTGTCAAAGCAGTGAGTAAGGTTGGCTTCTGTGAATCTGGGGCAACATGTGTTCTAGCTTGCATCTTAATTATGGTTTACTAAACCCTATGTATGGGCAACTACGGAGGTATGTTATTGAAAGCTCCCAAAGTATCTATGATTCCTACCTTTAAAACAAAAGGAGAATTAGGATTACTCCCCTGAACTACTTTGTTATTATCTACATACATAGGCAACAGGACAACAAGTCGTTTAACAGGCTTTTCTCCTGGTAAACTGGGACTTTTTCTAAGCTAAAATCATTTAGTCTTAAGTCATATTCCAAATCCTAAACTTCCCTGTCCTCATGCTGTTAGCATGCGGTCAACACAGCTAGCACATACTATGCATCACCTCCGCACGTCCGAATTCGTGAAGACACGGAGGTAACGTGCCTCTCTTCCCCTTTGGTTTCTCATGTACTCTGATCAGTAGCTTTCTAGGACAGCTGCTTGTTTTGCTTTATATGTAAAACTTCCAGGCTACAGCTCATTTACAGAACAGATGTTTTAAAACTGAGAGTTTCATTAGTAGTTCCACAAATTCTATAATGGGTTTCCAATACTCTCACCCTCTCTTTTCATTAAGGCAAAAGGCATAACAGTTTAGAGAGATAGCATCAATGACTGACCATGTTATGAAAAAACTCACTGGTACCACTGGTTATGACTAACTACAGTTAATGGGGAATTATTTCCCAGACAATTACTAAACTTCTGTAATTATCTCAATTGAAGCATTACTTTGATGTTACAAGAAATAGCAGACATTCTCTCCCAAATCCAAACAGGCCAGGTCTTCTTTCTTAGTGGGACTCAACATGATCAGCTCAGAGCTGTGGACAGATGTCTGTGTCAGCTATGAAGACCAATCATTAACAAAAATAATTTAAAAAAGAGAAAAGAGAAAACATCTCTTCATTACAGAAAAGAAAGATGCCCTATCTTTGCGTTTGCTGTCATGACACAATAAAAGTTAAAGCAACTATGCTTTTGGAGAGAGAGTGCAAGAGCAGAATTTAGCCAACTCTGTCGGGAGACACAAAAACCATAGTATGAATCTTTATTTGGGGAAAAAATGTATGTATGTATGTATCAACTAAATCATAGAATGGTTTGGGTTGGAAGGGACCTTAAAAAGATCATCTAGTTCCAACCCCCCTGCCAGGGGCAGGGACACCTTCCACTAGACCAGGTTGCTGAAAGCCACATCCAGCCTGGCCTGGGACACTTCCAGGGATGGGGCATCCACAGCGTCTCCGGGCAACCTGTTCCAGTGCCTCATCACCCTCTCCGGGAAGAACTTCTTCCTGATCTCTAATCTAAACCTCCCCACTTTCAATTTAAACCCGTTCCCCCTTGTCCTGTCACTACAGCACCTTGTAAAAAGTCCCTCCCAGCTTCCTTGTAGGCCCAAATGACAATTCTGTGCATACAACCCGATGTCAACAGCGATACAGTTCAAAAGATTCTAGTTACCAGCCATCAGACATTCTAGCTAATTACTAAGTCACAATGATAGGACAGTAGAATTGTAGATATAACTATTTCTTACCAAGGGTCTAGCCTATACTCAGAGGACAGTATAGAAAACACAGCTGCTCTATAAGAAGAGAATGAAAGTCCACATAGTCAGAACTATTTCATTCTTCCCAACAGTCTAGGAGAGAAATCATTATACAAAGCTGAAAGGAAGATCTGGCATTTAGAGAGAAGAGTGCATTTGTCATACAAAACAGCTATCAAGAAGACTATTGTCTTAAGCGACTATTCAGCTGAGGGTCAATCAGCATCAACCTGCGACTAGTGATCCTGTCACTCAGTGGTGCCAGACACAACTATAGCATCATCTGCTTTTCATATTTACATTCTCACTCAGAAATTAGGTTTCAAAGATCATAATGAATTCTCATGTGCATATAACTATTTCATTGATTACTTCAACAGGCAAGAATAATAAACATCCTATCGAATTATACAAAATAAGTGTTGTATGAACACTGTGTAGTGTTTACACTACAAATCAAGGATCTGAGTAGCTGGATAAGTGTACACTGTGCCAGATACTGTCTAGGATCTAAATGTCACCACATTACAGACGAGTTTGATCTTGTCTTGCAAATACTTTTGTTAGTGTGTCAGTTCACTGACAGGTGAGTACCACCTGGGACACTTCAGTACTGATTCAGTCTAAATAAGCGTGATACTCCAAAACTACTTATTTATTTAAGACTTTATTAAAAAGTTTGAAACCACTACAAAGCAACTGAACAAGGCAACCCAGAGAAGAATGACAAAAGGAAACTGGTAGAGGTGGAGTAAGATGACAAGCTACAAAAACCTTGTAAAAACTGGAAGTTGTCATCGTGGGGGGGGTGGGGGTGAGGAAAAACCAAAAGGAGAAAACCCCAAACACAAAACCACACCACCAAACAAGAAACCCAAAGCAAATCAACAATAGAAAAACAAACAAACCAACCAACCAAAAACCCAAACAAAACAACCCAAAACACCAATACCCACCCCAAACCAAACCCAATCCAGTTCCAGACTGCAAAGAACACATGAGTAACATCAGCAAGGGAAACAGAACAGCAGGAAAAGGAGGAAAATCGAGTAGAGTGGTGATGAACGTGGCACAGAACGAGACTGATGGTGGTCAGTAATGATCTTTGTAAAGCTACATGAAGCCGATGAGGCTGTAAGTCATGAAAAGCCACTGGCCACAAATAATTCATGGCCAAGTGGTTAAATAAAGTAAATCCAAGGTACTAATCACCTGAGCCCCTCAAGTTGCAAACTTTTCACAGAAATAATCAGTTAAAAATCCCTAACATGCTATGCCCCGAATAAAAGCTTATTCAAGAGTACTTCTGAGAGGAAGGCTCTTAAACTTCCGATCAAATATCAAAGATTATACTCTATCCTGGCAAAAATTAGTTTCATATTTTAAAAACTGCAGCACAGAGAACTGTAACAGTAAGCTAAACCTCTCTCTTCAAAACCCATGGTATTTTGGACCTTTCCAAAACATGCCTCAAAGGTAGGATTAAAAAGTTTAATTAGCTTTCCGTGCAAGTACTGAACCAGCTGATCATATTCACCTTCCTCCCCGAGTGCGTCAGTAAATCACGAGGGTACTATTTGCTCTCTGAAAAAGAAACCATTATTGTGATTACCTGCTAACAGTCAAAGCTCGAAAGACTCCCTCAGGTTCTTAAAGGAAAGATCACAGGTATGCTCATAGGTTAAGCAGCATAGACCTCAGTTTTGCACCCATTCAACCTCTGCAGGAGGGAGCATGCCCGTTCTCTGTAATCCATTTTCCTTCCTATAGATGAAGAGAATGGACTTCATCCATAATAACCTAAAATCCTTACACTGAGAAATGTAATATTACTTACATTACAAACACTTGTAATGTACATTACAAACACTATATTTGCATATAAAACGGATTAAAATAATAATCTACAACACACCAAATATCTAAACAAGAATAAGATGCCATAAAGGTATTTTCTAAAAATCAGTGCAAGAGAAGGGCAAACAATCTGAAACTTCAAAACAGAGATCACACACAGGGGCATGTAAGTAAATAGACTAAGTAGTGAAAAAGTGACTAGTGTTAAAAACCACACTGGTCTTTCAATTATTCTCTGGAATATATATATTGAGTCAATCTCATTGCATTATAATGAAAAATAATTGACATTCAATGCTGCTATGAAAAATTAAGATAGCTGTAGAATTCAGTTTTATTAACACTGTGATTCTACATACAATATTAATAATTCAAACTTTCACAAAGTTAAAAGAAAACCAAGACAGTATTTCAATCCTACATTCCAGAATGTTTGTCAGCTCACAAGTTTAAACTTATTTTAAACTTTTGACATACTTTTGCAGCTCAAATATTACTGGCATTTCTCAAATGATTTCCCCATTAAAGCTTCTGCTAAATAAACAGAAGACCAGAAATCCATATACCAGCACACGCTTCCATAATTGTTAATTATGGTATTATTTCTCAGTGTAAAAGCTACCGATGGAGAACATTAACTTGCAGATGGATTTCTGCACAGTGTACTTCCACGCACGGCAAAGCTGCCCTATGTAATAAGGGATTACATTACTGGGTAAGAATCCCAAAGTCAACCCAAACGCCAATTTGAGAAGTTCCCAAAATTTTCAATTTTGCTACATCTAGCTTTTAATGCATAATTTTAAATTAAGGAAAAACAAGAAGTAAAGAGTACTCTCGTTTTGCAACACAGGGGTGAAGTTATAAAGCAACAAAACAGGGCGGGGGGGTGGTGGTGAAGGGAGGGAAGGATAGATAAAAAGTCGTTTAGAACTTTTCTTGCCTCTTGCAATTAAAGCAAAAGATTAAAACCCCCAGAGATCAATCTAACATAGCTGGACTCTTCTTTTGACACAATGCTACTCCGGATATCTCAGAGAAAGGAGTAAAATCTTCATGGGGAGTCTCAGTTCCAAAGTGCCACAGCTGAAGGATGGTTTCCTGCCTTCAATGACTGGCTTTGGCTCTTGAAAATTAACAGCTCTGCTTGACCTAAGTCATGACAACCATTTTCACAATGATTCTTATTAAATGACATCCTTTGCCTCATTAAAACAAACTAGTAAATTCTACCAAATACTAACCCCATGCAACCTCTGTGGTCTCTAAATCTTGTAACTCATCTGCCTCACTCTCCAAAGACAGTTTGTATCTGTATGAACTCCTACAGCACTTCCCCATCCTTTTTCTTACCTCAGATGAAAGATGAACCATACTTTTGATGTCCAAAAAAATGAGTAATTCAGCATGAGGCCCACTCAAGTGTGGTCTATTCTGAAAGATTACCTAATAAAAAGAGTGTCATTTTACTCCCCAAACAGCGTTTTTACCCTTGCATGTTGCCGAATTTCACATTTCTCCCTGAATTTATGGGCTAGTGACAATTCATAGCTACTCAGAACACATTATTTTAAGTTACTGTTTAATAGTGAGCAAAATTCACAATGTGATATTTCCATGCATAGATAAAGTCAAAGTACAACCACACCAAGCTTAAGTTGCACGGGGAGGTTTGAAAGAACGTAACTTTGATCTTTCTTTAAATAGTGATAATCGTTGCCACAAAACACATGCACATACACACAGAGAAAACACGTTTCTTCAGAACTCTGCAAATTGCAACACGAACGCAAATGTTTCTTGCCTACTAATTATTTCTTTTGTGGTTTGGTAACAGCACTTGCACAGAGGGACGGCACTTGTGGTAAGCTAATTGAGTAGAGGGGCATAAATCAAAGGAGTATTTCACCCTACTTCTCTGCTTCACAAGTCACAGGCACTCCTCAGTTAAAGACTTCCAAACTTTCCAAAGGAAAAGGCAACGGTAATTAATACTCCCTTGTTATTAAACTGCATGTTTCATCAAGGAAGGAAGCGTAACTGACATTGCAAACCACAGGAGACAAAGTCATAGTGATTCTTTATTTCCCTCCCCCCCTGCCCCCAATCAACTAAACTGTCCTCGGAATGGATGCTGGGTGTCCAACTAGCACAGCTTCGCTAAGAGAAAACTGCAAGAGAGGCCTCTGCATCGCTCCTCATGTGCTTGGGGGGGACCTGGAGGTTTGACTTGCAGCTCCCCAGGTTGCTGCTTCTGCTGCCTTGTAACAATGGGCTAGAGCCGAACATTCTCCTAAATGTTGTTATTGCTTCACAGAAAAGCATTAAAAAGAAAACCAAAGTGAAATATTAATGATGACAGGCTGCTAAATGGACCTCCTTCCATTCCCCTCTGTCTCTCCAAACACAGACTGTTTTTCTCCTGTACACAAACCAGTGCAGGTAAAGACACTAAGAAATACCTGTAGGAAAAAATAACTATAGTGTAAGAAAGGAGCAAGATTAATATTCGGAAGCATAAGCTCATGACAAGATGCCAAAGACCTAAGCCTCAACCTAAGAAAGCATTCCCTTCCCATGCCGAAAGCCGTGCTGTGCCAGTGCACACGTTCAATCGTTTTTAGTTCTATTGTCCCTGGAGATGGGTGTGCAAGTACTGTTCTAAATGCCTGCTCTCAGTTTGAGCTTAATAAAAACCCAAACCCAACAAACATTTTTCACCAGCGTCTCCCACAGGCAGTGGTTCACTAGACAGAGAATAAAACTACCGAACCATCAGCTTCCAAAATTAACAGATTTTCCTTCAATAGATACTAAGCACTGACCGAAGCCGAACTGTAAGCACTCTGTGTTCAGGCACAGCCAAAGACCTTACAACTTCTGATCAAGAAGGAAGAACAGCTTTCCGGTATTCCAATGATACTTCAAAAACTTTAACATATTTTTATGTTTGCTTTTTAAAAAAAAAAAAACAAAACTAACCAAACACCTCAGGTGTGCTTTAGCATTGAAATCGTATTACTAAAACCACCCTGGTTTTCCCTTTGCACAGGTTCAAGTAGGAAAGCTGTACAAAACACAGAACAAATATTTAATTTCTTGAAGTAAGACTGATATTTCCCTTTCCATAAAAGCAAGCATTAAGTGCCCGTGAATTGTAAATACATAATATCTTTTGATAGATTAGATAAAGTACAACAAAGGGTCAGTGGAGTTGTTTTGGTTTTTAAACAGTCACAAATATTTTAATTGGTCTTGATGCAGTAAGATTCCATTTTTGATGTACAAAACTGCAGGTTGTACATCCACCTCAAACTCATCCAGAAAGACCCAGATTCGCTGCGTTACTAACACACACAGCATCAGAAGAAAGTGACGGTTCTCACCGCCCAGGTTTTCTACTGACGCCTTCTGCCACTGAGCACAATGCTCGGGGATTTCCATCCCTGGGGATGAGATTTTCTACACCGGTTCTCACTTAAGACAGGGCTTGCTCTGCTTGTCTAAAAGGAAGACCAGAATGAAACGACCTCTTCTGAAAGTAGCAAAAGGAGAAGAAAAAAGGAGCAACACTTCCACATACGTTTTTAAAAAAGCAACTTTTAAAATTAGAAGTTCAAAACAACCGTATCAAGACAAATGGAAAATTAATTTAAAGGCCCAGTGGTAAGGCTTGAGTGAAGGGGCACACGTTGAACATTAACTGATGATCTATACATAGCCACCTTCTATTTCAAGAGAAGCAAGTTCATCTATTTACAATTATCTTGGCAACCATATCAGACCACACCATTTAGTCCTTCCTGAAGAAGTTACATCTTAAAGGGAAGCTTCGCAGAAAGTCACCCTTTGCAGATGTCACTTTAGCTGATAGCTTTCTGGTAATTAATTCATTGGCCAACATTAACTGTCTGCACACAAGACTTATTTCCTACTTCAATTCACCATAAATTAGATGCAACTACAGCTGAAGACACCAAGCATTCCCAGCAATACAGTAGGTAGACAATGCTGAGGAAATCTTTATTACGTCTGGCATTCAGCTTCCCTCATGACTCACTCTATACAGGTAACTTTATTTTTTCCAGGTAGGTAAGTTCTTGCTCCTCGGGAAAAACGGCACAAATCACTAGAAAACCCAAATTACATCACCCTTCCTGCCTGACTGTGACTTTTCAGGAAGCCAAAACCAATTTATTTCTAAGAGGTGCACAACTACCTCAATAAAGCACTCTGATGACTGTTTAATCCCTGGTCTCCTCGCAACTGCTGCGAGCCCATGTGCTCTTTGCCCTCTCCACGTCTTACAACACTTCAGCTTCCTATCAATTTTCTTATCTATTTTCCTACCTCTTCCCCTCTTTCAGCAGGGTTTTCTACTTATCAGCACCCAGTCCTAGGTGACTCATTTGTGTTCACACATTTATCTGACATTCTACATTGAACCGCTTTCTCAATACAACCCAAAGTATGTTTATATTTTGCCTTCAAACTCTTGTCCTGTTTGTACCTACTACTCTTGTCCCATTTTTCTGCCTGCTTTGAGTAGCTGCTGACCAGGACTTTCTTCATTCAGGTGCACCTTACAATTTTAATGTTGCCTTGAATGCACTTTTCCTCTCCTTATAAACAGACAGACACTGTCCACCTTTTCCTCACTTATCTGTATGGCAATATTGCCTACAAATCAGGGTCTAACACACTTACTGTGACCAGAATAAAGAAAGTGTCCCTTATAACTCAAGGTTGGCAAGGAAACACAAGCACCCTACAGACAAACCACAAAGGTAGCTCTGCTGACTACTGCTATGGTCAGTGGTCTTCAAACATCACCTCCACATTGTCAAAATTCTTGCAGAAATCCACACAAGTAGTTTAGGAGGGAAAAAAAAAAAAAAAGGAAAATGCTAATTTTCTGGTAAACATATACAATATTCTTTCTAAACGGAATGGGCAGCATAGGGTAAAGGTCAAGATACACTCGCTAGATCATTAAGTACGTGTGCAGGAGCAGCTGCCATTGAGAGCCAAACAACCCAGCAGAAAACAGAAGTATGATACAAAGATAAGCAATCTATTTTTCATGAACTAGGGAAGCGAGAGATAGTGAACATCCGTTCATATGAAGAATGCAAACATTACATTTATATCTTTGCAGATCATTCTGGGAAGCACATAAAAGGGGTCAGAGAAAAGGATGCTGCAGTAACTGAAAAATGAGATGAGAACCTCTAGACTTCTAGCTGTAGGGACAAGTAAAGAGAAAGTAAGTTACTTAGAGCTGCTATAAACAAGAACCTGAAAGGTTTAGATAAAGATCTCATTCAGGCCTTTCAATCACATCCATTCAGAAATGGCACCCAAATTATAGGCCCAAGTGATGATCAGAAAGCTGATACTGCCCACATAACCAGAACAGAGATAGAGCGCATGGCTTTCAGCCCGGTTCTGTTTTAGCTAATCAATGATGTGTCAGAAAGACAGGCAGATTTTAGCTGGACCAGGAGACAAGCCTGGACTAGAGAGGCTTATGTACAAAGCTGTCAGCAGATGGTTCTGTCTGTGAACAAGAAAAGGTCTGGTAAAGTCATAGCAGAGACAGGAATAAAGAAAACAGAGTTAGTCTCACCTAAAGAAGATGCAATAAAGACACTGCAGAAGAAACAAGAGAAAACAATGTTACAGCATCCTCGAAGAACAGACTACCCCAAATCCATTATCACCCCAAAGCTGCAATGTATTGCCACGTCTGGTCCCAAATCTACAACCAATAGTGAAATACACACATTTATCTCATTTAGATGTAACAAGTGTGTTATTTAGTGAATGCTGGGCACAGATAGATGAGGTAGTTGAAGATGACATTTCTCTCAAAGATTTACCAGCATGCCAGCCTGGGTGAGGCTCTGAGCAACCTGGTCTAGTGGAGGGTGTCCCTGCCCATGGCAGGGGGGTTGGAACTGGATGGTCTTTAAGGTCCCTTCCAACCCAAACCATTCTGTGATTCTATGTGAGCAGGCACAGAAGGAAGAACAAAAAGTTTTGTCTTCTTTAGTTACCACTAACAAGGCAAAACCAAACAGAAATGACACCTAATACAACAAAATTACATTTCCAGCTTCAAGCAAACAAGACAGTACTTGCCTTCTGCTGTGCTAACACTTTCTCTAAAGTATAAATTATGATGTTTCAAGGGAGAGATTAAATACGTTCACAGTCTTTCAGCCTTTTTAAAAAGCCAAGGATTAAAAATCAAACAAAAAACTAAAGAGGTTCCAGGAGAAGCAATGACATATGGAATGCAACACAAAAAGACAGCATCACTGTCAAGGTGGGTATCCAGAAATAAAATATGGCAAACCATCTGGATACAAGAGGGAGGTCTTCCAGATTCAATCTCAATGTAAATCAATAAACTATAATCCTCTCTTCCATTTCTATATTTGTGTTCTTTAAACTACTTATGTTTTCTACTTGAAGTGTTATAAATAAGGTGTGTTTTGTAATTTTACCACAACCTAGGTTTAATTAAAGATTATTTCAAGGTAACTTCTTAACAACAAGTAGTCATTCAACTTAAGGAGTTTTGGCCAATTTATGAAGCTTCTTGACTTCCCAGCATATTCTGCTGGCTGTTCCATAAAGATAAGATATATACCCTCACAGAAGTTGCGTGGTGTGATTTGGTTCACCATGGATCAAGAAAAGAAGGAAGCTCTTTTACTAACTGTTATGACCAGAAGACTTCTCTAGCAACGAACAAGACAGAGGAAAGAAAATCTGAAGATGAGCAGCAAGTTGATGAATGGGTCAAAAAAGCTGTACATAGATGAATGCAAAAAGAAAAAAAAAAACAACACACCAACACATAATGCCATCAGTTATCCTTACAGTACCTTTTTTTCTTTTATTTAATTCAAACCTCTCATGTTCCCATTTATGACCATTGCACTTCATCCTCCACCTTTTTACTTCACTAAAGATCCTGGCACCACCTCTTAGATAACCCCCTTTTAAGTACTATGAGGCTGATGTTAGGTCTCCCCAAAGCCACCTCTTCTCCAGGCCATAGAAGTCAGTCAGGCCGCGGCATGTACCACTTCTGGAGGTTAGTGCACCTCAGTGCAAGAGATCTGTTCTTTCTGAATTTTAGAAGACCCTGCTGGTCCATTCCCTAGGCTGCCATGGTGCCTCTGAACAGCAGCCCTGAGCTCAAGCAGGTCAACTGCAGTTTGGTGTTCATAAACGTAATGAGTCTGCTGCCTCTTCCAAGTCACTGATACTAAATATTAATTGATATTAAATAATCTAGATCCTACAACAGACCCCTGCAGCTCTGCTTATAACCAGCCTGCAAGTAGAAAACCAAAAATTAAGCACTAATAAGTTTCCAGCCATGAGTTCCCTGTTTAACCAAGCCACTCTCCTTCGGTCATCTACTTATCTCCTCAACTACTGTGATGGACTGTACTTGTGCTTGGAGGAAGTGGAACTTGTGAATAAACCCCAGTGAAGAAAGCTCAGAAAGCAGAAGCTTCAGCAGTTTGGCAAGGGGCATGGCACAGTTTCCAGCTGGCACTGTAGGCTGCAGTAGTCTACAGTATCTCCATCATTATCTAATTTAAAAAAAAAGAAGATTCCCTCTGTTTCTTCTCCTACCATATGGCTGTCTACATTATACAGGAATTAACATGGCTTTTCCTACAACCAGACTAGGCTTCTTATGACTCTTAAGCCAGGGAAAGTCCAGGGAAGAAAGGCATGTCTTATCAGAATGTTTCCAATTATTGGTATGTAAACCTACCTAGAAATTATTCTCATTTTACTCATAACCACCCCTTGGCACTGAGAATTAAATGTGAATGTAATAAACCAACCCTTGGATCTGTTTAGAAAGACAAACATATTGCAAGGAATAAATATCTGTTCAAGAAATAATTTGGGATTTAAAGGTATTTTTTGTGATTTTTTTTTTTTTTAGTATTCCTTCCTGCAACTATTAAGATTACTAAAAGGTCATTTTTAAAATTCATTAGAACAGCATGAAATTTTTTCTTCATGGCTTATATTTGAAGGTAAAACACACCATAGTCTCATTTACATTAAAATTAAGATCTTCCAAAGCTTCACGTCCCTAGAATATTACTCAAACCCTTCATTGAGTCTACAAAACTTTATAGGTGGTTTGGGTGTTTTCTTATGTCATAATTTTATCTCCAGTACTGAAATTTTTTCTTTCAGTGATAGGCATTAATATTTCTTTCCTGTAAATCTGCAAGGATCAAAAAAGTCACCAAGTTTAAGCAGTCATTCACATTCCCTTGATATAAAAGGCTGCGAGAGTTGGACTTGTTCAGCCTGGAGAAGAGAAGGCTCTGGGGAGACCTTATAGCACCTTCCAGTACCTGAAGGGGCTACAAGGAATCTCAGAGGGGATTTTTTACAAGGGCCTGCAGTGCCAGGACAAGGGGTAACAGGTTTAAACTGAAAGTGGGGAGGTTTAGATTGGATATCAGGAAGAAGTTCTTCCCGGAGAGGGTGGTGAGGCACTGGAACAGGTTGCCCAGAGAAGCTGGGGATGCCCCATCCCTGGAAGTGTTCAAGGCCAGGCTGGGCGAGGCTTTGAGCAACCTGGTCTAGTGGAAGGTGTCCCTGCCCATGGCAGGGGGGTTGGAACTGGATGATCTTTAAGGTCCCTTCCAACCCAAACCACTCTGTGATTCTATGATATGTAAATACTATATATATGCTTTTCTTCATTGACTCCTTGCATGTTAACACTTGGTACCAGAATGAGAAAGCAAAAGGGACAGACACAAGCAGTTACAAACTGACTAACCTAATCCAAAATACTGTCAGATCACCTAAAACACTACCTGGCAATTTCACAACCTGCTGTGAGTATCACAACCTGATAATATGCAGATGGAGGTACTGTACATTTAATGTGACATTATCCGCATGGGAGGAGTGCAGGTCCCAGTGGCCCTGCAGGATTAAACTAAGCATGCCAGTTGTTTTATCACGCTTTAGAAAACTGAAGGGGTTTTGGTAAAAAATAAAACCCACAAAAAATCCCAAACGCACCAAACAAAACAGCAAACAAGAACAAATAAATAAAAACAAACCCCACACAAACATGGGACAAAATATTAAAATAGAAGAGTCTGTTACGTGTAAATCACAAGGTAGAGCAACAGCATGGACATCCAAGTGAAGCATAGGACAGTGAAGCACACATTAAGTGTTTGCCCAGCCAGGGACAAGATCACTAACCAATGCCTCTTTCCTCTTCCATAAAAAAAAGCAAAGAGCAAAATTCTGTTCCAGGAAGATCTTCGTCCTTTCCAGCAATCAGTACCAAATTCCACTGGGACACATCTTTGAGAGAGATGAGAACCACCCTTGCAATATCAGTTTTCAAAAATTCATGAAACATGCAATGTAGCATTTTAGAGAACAAGTGAAACACAAATTGCACTTTTTTTTCACCTCTTTTAGTATGACTAACGCCTTTCAGACCAAGTAAGACATTTTGATGATGTCCATTTCCCCTTTTTCAGTCTGCTTCTTCCATTAGCCTGAATGCTTAAAATACAGTTAAAACCAAAAAAAAAACCCCAACACACTAAACAAAGCATACGAATTCACAAAAGCAGATTACTACACATGCAAGGAACAAAAGGTTAACTTCTGACCCAAAACGATGGAAGAGCATAACCCTGTGCACACATTTGGAGAGGAGCTTTTTACAAGGGCCTGTAGTGACAGCACAAGGGGTAACGGGTTTAAATTGAAAGTGGGGAGGTTTAGATTAGATATCAGGAAGAGGTTCTTCCCAGAGAGGGTGGTGAGGCACTGGCACAGGTTGCCCAGAGATGTTGTGGATGCCCCATCCCTGGAAGTGTTCAAGGCCAGGCTGGATGAGGCTTTGAGCAACCTGGTCTAGTGGAAGGTGTCCCTGCCCATGGCAGGGGAGTTGGAACTAGATGGTCTTTAAGGTCCCTTCCAACCCAAACCATTCCATGGTTTTAAAGTACTTTTTCCTGTTAAGAAGAAAAGAGAATAAACTTTTCGCTGTTAGCTGTTTTTGCTTTACAAAAATCTTATCAACTGCTCCCCTCCAAAGCTTCACACATAGGAAGAGCTTGTTTAGCATTTGGGGAGAACACTTTGGGGTTTTTTTTGGTCCATGTTTAGCTGCCTATTTTCAACTGACCTGTCCTGTAATTTTTAAGTCCCTCCTAACCCCCGCCGCCCCCACCCCCAAAAAAAACTTACTTTCTCTTTCCTACTCTCACCTAAATAAAGGAGATGAACAATTTTTTTTGGTATTTCATTGAAGCCCATTTTTCAATAAAAATCTACACAAGCACCACCATTCCATTTATGGATGAATTAATACCCTAATGAAGGGAAATCAGGAATGCAGAATGATAGGTCATTTTGAAAAAACTTCAAGCTTCTATGTACACACGAACTCCCTCCTACCAATTTCAAATCACTCAGACTTTAAAATACAAGGAATTCTAAACACAGTTTGGTTGCAAGGTCTTACTGAAAGAGCTAAATTACCTAACATCATTTCGTACCACCCTGATGGTCACAAGCTGCAGCAAGGCAAGTTCCCACCACGCTTGCAGATAAACCCTCTCAGCGAAGGCAGTTTAAGTTCTGGCCCTGAGAGGCGGTGGAATCGGCACCTTTGGATACAGTCAGAACTCAAGTAGATCATGTTGCTCAGGCCTTGTCCAAGTCTGAGGTTAGCCCTGCTCTGAGTCCCCGTCACAGCTAGCTCTGCTTTGGGCTACACAACCTTCAGAGGTCTCTTAAGGTTAAAAGACTCCATGCTCTTGTCACTTCTGACTATTTGTATTAACCTCATTTGTATTAAACACATTCCATGTATCAAGGCATTGCTAAACTGAGTAGAGCTTCAAAGCCCACGTTTGACAGGCCCACCAACAGGTTTATGCCCAGCTAGTAAGTCCTGGAAAAATATTATGAGTATAGAACTGTATCTCTGTACAACAACCATCAAATCATAAATTTTCTACAAGACTACAAGAGTTAAAAAGGAAAAAAATATTTTAGTCTACTTAATTTATACTATCATCTCATTGCTACAACTCATAGCTGAAAAGCTAAACAAAAAAAAACCCCACACCACAATTTACAGGAATAGGTGAAAACCTCCAATGCTTCCCACACACATGCCCATTACACCTTTATTAAAACCAATGTCCTCTGTCAGGCCAAAGGATTTTTATTGCTACAGATTTCTCACTGTTCCTCTGCTATTTCCCACACACACACAAAGCAGCACCAGTAGGGAGATTAATGTCTGATAAAGATGGCACCAGGAACGTGAGAAAGGAGCGAGTAAATTTTGCATCAAAAAGGCATTAAAATGAAGGAAATTTATTTCCTTAATTCTCTTCCTAGTTATTCAACTCCACCTGAAGTTGACAACAGCAGTAACTACTTAAAATGAAGACTATTTAGGAATTCATGTGCCTTTTACTATTAATACACAATTCACCAAAAAAGAAATAAAAACAAAATTGAGAGAGCGCTTGTGTTCTGCCTGACAACCAACTAATCCTTTAAGCTACATTCATTGTTGTGATCCTACTTGGCAACTGGTATTGTCTCAGGACATTGGTGGTTACGTAAATGTAAGCACACTTGGATCTCTAACATTCAGTCAGCTTGTCTTTTGATAAAGAGAGTGCATTTTCTCTTACCTCTGAATTTGGGTGAACGCAGCCTATCAATGAAAGGGATGCTTCCACATCCTACCCTATGCTGAGGTCAATCCAGTGAACCTAATATCAGATGGATTGTTTTAAGCTGGATATATGGAAAACCTTTTGGGGGAATTTCTGGTAGATTACTCCTCCTTCAAATCCCTCAGTGGCTGATTCCTCTTTTGGTTGCATGGCCACTAACTACATCCTACAGTAGATGGTGGAACCATGGCCAGCAGATGGCAAGTGTTATACAGCTAGTCATGTACAGCCATAATGACTAGATGGGAAAGTAGAGGGAAAAACTGAATTGGCAAAAAAAAGCTTATAGCACAATTTTGCTCACTTGTTCATCAAAACATCTGAATGAAGGTATTAAGATGTTAAGAGTTTGGTTTGGCTGTCCACTTGCCAGGAACACAGATAAATGGACTGTCTTGCAATCACCTTACATACCCTGGTTTTAGCTATAAAGCTTCCAGTGAGACTTATGAAAACAAGAGCTAGGGCAAAGGAGATTTTAAAAGCAAAGATTTGAGGTCCTTGATCTTCCTAGAATAAGCCTCTGATCAGCTGGGCCAGTGAAGTTAAGCAAAGCAACCATGTACAAAACAGAAGAGACTGGATGTGATTTGTCGTGGTTTAGGCCCAGCCAGCAACAAAGCACCACACAGCCGCTCTCTCACTCCTTCCCCTGGTGGGATAGGGAGCAGAAAATACAAGGAAAGGCCCATGGGTTGAGGCAAGGACAGGGAGGGATCATGCCCCAGTTATGGTCACGGACAAAACAGACTCCACTTGGAGAAGAAAAATCAATTTAATTAGTTAACAAACAAATCAGAGTAAGATAATGAAAGAGAAAAAACCAGATCTTAAACACCTTGCTTGCACCCCTCCCTTCTTCCTGGGCTCAGCTTTGTGCCTGATTTCTCTACCTCTTCCTCTTGAGCAGCGCAGGGGGACAAAGAATGGGGCTTATGTTCATCACACATCCTCTCTGCCGCTCCTTCCTCCTCGGGGGAGGACTCCTCACACTCTGCCCCTGCTCCAGTCTGGGGTCACTCCCCCGAGGGCCAGTCCTACATGAACTCCTCTGATGTGAGTCCTTCCCATAGGCTGCAGTTCTTCATGAACTGCTCCAGCACAGGTTCCTCTCCACAGGGTGCAGTCCTTCAGGAGTGGACTTGGTCCAGCACGGGCTTCCCACAGAGTCACAGGCTCTTCGGGAGCATCCCCCTGCTTCAGTGTGGGGTCCTCCCTGGGCTGCAGGTGGGTCTCTGCTCCGCCGTGATCCCCTATGGCTGCAGGAGCACAGCCTGCCCTCTCACCATAAGCTACAGGGGAACTTCTGTGCCAGCCCAGCTCCTCCCCCACCTTCCTTCACTGACCTAGATGTCTCTCTCACATCCCACTCCTCTCTCTGCTCCAGGTTTCCAAGCAGTTTGGCTTTTCCCCCCTCTTAAATATGTTAACCCAGAGGTGCTACCACTGTCACTGACTGGCTCTGCCTTGGCCAGAGGTGGATCCGACTTGGAGCTGGAGGAACCTCTAAGCTTCTATCAGCTTCTCACAGCAGCCAGATAGCAGAGCCCTCCCCCACTCCAAAACCCCACCACACAAACCCAATACAAATTAATTCTCAAGCTCAGTTTATCCCACTGACACATGCATATAAGAAAAGCAAGCCTATCAACTGTTTTGATACCATCGCTTGATTAGCAGCACAGATGTCCTCCATACAATAGTGACAAATTCTTGTTCGCATTTCATATGCTTATCTACGCTCCCAAGACACGGCAGAATGCTACTCCATCAAGCTGCACCAAAACAGAGTGCTGCAGTTCTGAGAAGATCAGAAAGAAAAGCCGGACGGGATGAGAATATAGTGGAGTATTCAGGCACAACACTGAATTCAGAGCTTTCAGGCTTTTAAGTGGTGCAGACACCTCTACCTAACTCTGCCATGAAGAACAAACAAACAAGGACTTCCACATGAAGGGCAGCCAAATCCTTTCCCCACCCAATAGCCTGAACCTGACAAGGTGGAGTGAGCCAAGGAAAGGAGCTTTGCCATTCTAAGTGTGAGCAACCAGGCGCAGCACACAGTGTCTGTCAAGGAAATCCAGATCAGAAAACAGAGTGCATTGCCTCAGGAAGCTTCCTCAACTGACTCCTACTAGATTTTACTTGGGCATTATTTCACAATGTAAAAAAAAAAGCAAAACTCCCGTGGAAGTCAGAAAATTAATTTCTAAAACTATGCCTTAGAGTTCAAGCCAGCTCTACACTGCAGTCAGCAAAGAGCTGGTTTCTAATTCCAAACCATTTTTCTGCAATTTATTATTTTTTTCCTGAATACAGGTAGTTTTGCTGCAAACTGAACAGCAGAACAGAATGATTAACTGACCTGCAAGAATTTTTGTTCCAGACTTTTTAAAATACATTTTTTCCTTGTCTCCTAAGCCATTACATAAATTGTAATTAAGCGTAATAACACTGAAATCTGCCAGGTCACCCTGACATCATTGTTGATTAGTTCTTATTTATCACAAAGACAACACTTAAAAAGGGAAAATCATTTCAGTAAACTCTACTGGTCTGTATTACCATCCTGAAACACTCATAAAATAAAATAAAGTCACAAAAAGCTGCATCATCTCACAGGGGCAGATAAAGGGAGTGCCAGACAGATTAACTAAATGCCACTTGGGTTTGATGCCAATAGGATTAGAACGGCCTTTGGGTCGCCACTAGCGAATACATCCACATGCCTCGTAGCGGGTTCTGGCAGAAGGCACATGTGAGAAGGCACATGTCTTGTCCTGTGGAGCAGCTCCAGACCTAAGTGGGAGAAGATGAAAGCTCAGAGTAGAGGAGTGCAACAGGGGAAAGGTTTCAGATACATTCCTCAGCCAGAGACTAAATATAAGGAAGTGTCAGACAAGCTAAAGGAGTCTCAGATCGAAATAAAAAAAGCTTTTTTTGTCAACTCACAGAAAGCCTACTGTGTTATTCTTAAATGCACGCCTCCATCCAGGCAACAGTGCAAAACGGACAGCTGGCTAAACCCATCCAGAAAAAAAATAAGCTTCTGGTGCATTTAACAGATGGCGGCACAGGTTATGAAATTGGTCTTTGCTTCAGTCTCTGCACAGAAATTTTTAACATAATTGAGATACAATATTTAAATAACGATAGAATATTTCTAACACTGTTTCTCTAGATTATACCCTATTCCACATTTCTACAGTCTAAGAGAAAATCTCCATGCTCAGAAAAATTAGGAATTTTAAGGTTACTTTCTTGTACCTCAAGCAAAAAATGTAGACAAGTGCCAAGCAAAAAAGCTAGAGGATGTCTGAACATTATACTGCTTAATAGAAAACAAAAACAAACAATAAACCCCCAACAAAACCAACTTTCATTTTATACACACGAAGCTGCCTTCTATACATACTCCTGTGGCAGGTAATACCATACCACCACACCTGTTTTTTCCACAGAAAAGAAGAGTAACTCCACCATCTTTGTTTTCAATCACAGAGTTTAAGGAGAAAGGAGACTTGTTTGTTTTAAATAACAAGTATGATTCCCATCTATTACTTCAAAGAACAAAGTCTTAACCTTTTCACATG
>NW_010227497.1:1302-15310 GCF_000690775.1 Eurypyga helias | reverse complement strand
GCTACCTTCTGAGACAACATTATTTTTCATTAGGGATTAGGGTTAGGATGACAGAGCTGTGTTTTCCTGGGGATGTCTGAACATCTGCCTGCTGATGGGAAGTGGTGAATTCCTTGTTTTGTTTGGCTTTTGTGTGGCTTTTGCTTTACCTGTTAAGCTGTCTTTATCTCAACCCACCAGTTTTCTCACTTTTACTCTTCCCATTCTCCCCACCATTCCACGGCGGGGAGTGAGTGATTGGCTGTGTGGTGCTCAGTTGCTAGCTGGAGTTAAACCATGGCTGTTAGGTAGGCTGACTTTCTCTATAATACATTACGTTGGGTGAAAAATTCTCTTCCCACAAAAATTAAACCCTAGAATTTAACACTGAATACAATAGAGAATTAAACAAAGACATACACGTGCACAGATTTGGCAACATAATGCTTTCCAAAGCATGGAAATCCAGAACTAGGTCACAGCTTTATCCTACAGATCATTTTCAGCTTAGCTTGAACAATAAAAGTCTTTTGAATAAAGTGCCTGCATTCAACAATCATGATACACTCATCCACAAATAGAAGCTGTATTATAAAGTGTAACAGCCCATGAATCAACAGCAGAAAATGGATGGAGTTGAACAAATATACTTGTGGGCTGCTAGTTCTTTGCTTCTTTATACTTAAAAATTATTAAAAAAAATTTAAAACACACACCTCTGACTCTTCTCAGGTCAGGGTACCTAATCTATCAATTCTACTTTGTAAACTTTTGCTTGATCCCTCAGTAGTGAAACCTGGCCATCCAAAAGATGCCTACTAGAAGCACAAATGCAAAGATTAGTCTTGTCACAGGAATGAAGACTACATTTAGATATCTTTCTATTTACACAGTTACCATAGGAATGAAGACTACATTTAGATATCTATTTACACAGTTACCATGTAAAGATTCCTCCACATGAAATTATTCAAAATAGGAAGTGTTTAAGCAAAATAAGATGTAACCTTAAGTCTGCAGTGACAAAATATGTTTGGTTTCAAGATAATGATTAAGTAGTTTGGATATTGTCTCCTCTTTTACAAATACAAAAAAAGTTTATGCTGGAAAGGTTTCACTTACAATCACTAGATTTCTACCTTGACTTTAAAAACAAACAAAACCCCACCACACACACAAAAGTAACGTTTCAAAACTTAAATTGAGCCAAAACAAAAGTGCTAATATGAAAAATAGCATAAAGGCTTCATTCAATACATAACTCAACCTTTAGCAATATACAAGTATCAAAAGATGCCCTCCAAAATATAAATGTAGAATGTATTTATCAAATTACAGGGATGAAATTTACTCCAGTATACAACAGAAACCTTGCTGGGGCGATGATAAACTTCCCTGCTTTCATACCTTACATAATGAAGATTCTTCGGCATTATTTAATTACATAAGCATAAATTTTCAACACACTCATATTCATTTTTGCTCTGAGGATATGAAATATCTTGTAAACATTTCAGGGCAAATGTCAAGAGAGACCTGTCAAGCTTCAAGCAGTAAGGCTATTTCTTTTAATCTAATATAAAAAGCCCCAAACCCTTATCAGACTTTCTTCGCAAGACTCCATTATAAAAAATTCAGTGTTGTTAAAACAACTCAGCATTTGTATAGACAGTACTCTTTCTCTCCTGCTCCACAAGTGTGATTAGGCAAAACCACACCACATTTCTGCTGTGATGTTTAGAATAGACTATTCAAGTCCCATTTTACACAACAAACTACAAAAAGTACAGATAATGCACTTTCAGTGAATTAGACGATTTTCAAAATGAACCCAGTTGTGTAGAAATTGTCATTTGTTTGGTAACCTAAGTTACTTTTAAATGTACTGTGATAACATGTACAAACGCCCATTTTCTTCTTTTTAACAGGTTGCAAGCAACAGCTTAGACTGGGATCGCGCCTGGCAAAGGGATGTGCAATCACACTGTACCTCCTTCACCACAACAAGGAGTAGTATTCAACTACAACTACACAAATTCACATACAGTTGTAATTAGGGGAAGATCTGCTATGCTAAAAGCAAAGCAAAGCAATGTATTTTGAATGCTGGAAAATTTTCTTTCTAGTTAAGTCTTCACAGCCATAGATGTGAAAGTCTTCTGTAGAAAACAGCAAAGCTGGTAAAACTGTGATTGACTGTAAAGTAAAGCATTTAATGATTCTGAAGCATTAATTAATGAATTCAAGCTAGGAAAAGATAACCTACTAAAAACCAGTATGAAAGCATTGCAAATGAGATTTTACAAAGCCCCAACAGCTCAGAGACTCACCTAAACATACACATCTATGTGATTTTTAGGCATTATGAAGTACTCCCCCCATTCACTGCAGCTGCTCCTCCCCAGGGCAGGAGTCTCCCCTAGCTCCTGTGCCATAGCCGTCGATTTGCTCTGGCCAACCTGGACACACGGGCATGTGCAAACTGGCACTAAACACCATGGTTAGGCAACTGAAACAAGTCTCTGAAGCCTTACTGCTTTCAAGCCTATATTTCATAATGTAAGATTTACCAGGAAGTTAAGAGAATGTTTACATGGATGCATCCCAATCATTTTCCCACTCACTAAAGTAACACATGCTGCTTTTCTATCCCCATTCGGCACCAATAGTGAAAATACAAATATTTAAGAGATGGGTCTGGATCTGTTTGTCTGGCAGGCAGAGGAAGGGCGAGGATGTCCTTCACCAAAAACCTGTTACCATCTAACACATTAAAAACTGCATTACATGGAATTTAGTCATTAGGAGTACAAACCTATGCATGCTAAGAGAAAATTATGACGACTCCTTTGCTGTTTCTTGCTGCACATCACGCTTGTACAGCAAATTACTGCCCATAACTAAGCCCGGAGGCCTTGACACTGCTACATTCAGTGGCTGTACCTTTGTCACTAGATGGTTGTGTAATCATGATCTGGCTCTCCCTGTGCTCCTTTCAGCTGCTACCATCACCCATCCTACAGACTGATGTAGCAGTCCAAAATTCCTATGACAGAAAGTGAATGTCATCTTTTCCAGCGACCCAGCAAGAACTATTTTGAAACAACTCAAAAGACTTCTCTTCCCTATCCCAAGAGACACACACACTGTTAGTTAGGGTTAGCCAGTCCAGCTTCCAACAGAGCATTAAAAAACAACTGCAGGCTTTATCCCAAAGTTAAAGACAGAACAAAAATACAAAACCACTGTATTTTAATATTCTGAATAAGTGATTTTTGTGTAGGAGATTTCAAGTTCCCACAATAAAGAGCTATGGCTCTTCCTAAAAACCGTATCCCCTTTTTTGGAACATGTCGCAAGCTGATTTTACAAGAAAAACCATTATAAATACTGAAGAAAATGCTGTGTTTATTCAAGTATAATTCTCTACCTTCCACCTCCTGTAAAACAATATCTAGTAAGAGGAAGGAAAAAAAAAACCAACAAAACCACGACCTCAAAACTGTATCAATAGAGGTACCAACTACACCAATTTTCTTTCTCTCCCGTCTTCATTTCTACATGCTGAGAACTACGAGATAAAACAAAGGTGGTTTTTGTTGTTGTTGTTCAGATGAGAACAACAAAGAGAAACAAAATCACCTCCTAATCACACATTCACTACAAATCGAATTCATAACCTAGGACACCTACTTAAGCCTCAAAGTCAGGACTGACACGCAGCAGCAGACTCAACTATAAAAGGCAGGAAGCTATTTACCTTGACTCTGCCTTATCTGGCGTTAGTCAGCACTCTGAATTATTCACCCTGCTGCCTGCCTGTTTGGTTGGGTTTTTTCTTCCCAAGCTGAGTTTTAAATTTACCAAGCAGCACATTTGCAGATAAAGGCAGTGGCTGATAATCATTCTGTGCTCTATGGATAGGGCAAGCTGTCTTTCCTACATTTCAGCGCCTAAAAAAGAAAATAAAATACAGAATTCGAAGGAGATAATTTAAGAATAGAACTAAATCCCCATGTCCTTGAACATCGGAAACTGCTGTGGATCTCTTTTCTTCTCAGAAGCTTGCTTCAGATTTAAACTGATAGCATGCTATTTGAAAAGCAGGAACATGAAAATTGACAGCTATATTAAGGCAGTATTTGATAATCAAGTGGTCAGAATTTCATTTTCTTTGGAAGATCAACAAAAACACTTGAGCAACATCATGTGATTCTCAATAATTCAAAGATGTACACAGCCCTACAACGAACCTGGTATGAAAACCAGCTTCCCCTGCAGCACTACCCTCAAAACTTGCTTTCTACAACTTGTTAACAAATACAGTTACAACCTTTCTCCAAATGTGCTTGGGAGCATCTATCAATGTATAACTATTTTATCAACTTTTGCATCATTTTAATTAACTTGCTGTCCACAACAAGTCTTGAGGAATAAGATAGCCAAGGCTGACAGGCACTGAAGACGCACCAGAGCAGAGCTGGCCAGAGAAATTTCAACAAGATTTGACTAAAACATATGCCATTTTAAAAAAAAGTCTGGATGTTGTTTGAATTTTGTTTCTGTCTGACTGCAGTTTAAACAAAGATTTCATTCCCTGCAACTCTGCTGCAGAGTTATCTAGTATAAGAGTATATTGAAGTTGCATTCCACAGTATCCACAATTTTTGATAAATAAGGACATCTTCTCCCACAGATCTTCCAAAAATAAATGGATTTTTATTAAGCACTTGTTAGGGAGACTTAGTATCACAGGAAGGTTCAAGATTAATTAAGACTTCTCCTCCAAGAAACATTTGAGCAGCACAGGAAAAAGTAAGGCACTGATCCAGACTCTGAACAATGAGGAGGTGCTGAGTAAGGAAGGGATACTCTGTGGGGAAAAAGCACGTGGTTCTGGAAGAAGAGACAATTAAGCATTTATACCACAGTAAGTATAGCTAGATACTGTTAAACAGTCTTGATCCTCTGGCATTGATGACTAGTTTTGTACTTCATTTTACAAATGGCTCCCTCATAATGTTAGTTTTCCATGTGTGACATAAATAGTGGTATGGTACATACACCATACTCACAGTGGCACAAAAAAAACCAAACAAGATGAAGTATATTTGCTTAAAAATCACAAATCTGTATTGAAAAAGACCACCTCAGTATAAAGAGCCATGCACTTCTAAAGAAAGGTTTTGCATTCTTCATAGTCAATTCAGGGAAAGACATAGCTGCAGTTCTGGAGTTCGTCCCCACCAAAGCTTTATAGATTCCCCATTAAAATCTTTCCAAGTCCTCCCTACCTCCTGCAGTGAGCACAAGGGGCACATAGGCTAGCATCATCAAGTGCCAGCATCACAGCGCTGGGAAGGAAGTATCCCACACTTGGATTGTAGCCCTAAAATCCACAGGGATTTCCCTGGCTATCTCCAAAGCACACAGGGCCCATTTTCAGTTCCATAACAAGTAGCATATGGAGAAAGCTGGAGTGCCATTATCCCAGCTGAGGTCAGCTATGACAGTTCATCGCAAAACCGCATGCTTCAACACTCCTTTTTACAGTGCATTTGAAAAGTTAGAATTTGAGATCCTTGCAAGCAAAGAAGCTTTAGAGCCCATCACCGCACTCCTCTGTTACCCTATCCCAAGGGCCTACACCCTTCCCCCTGAACCACCTCTACAGGACTCCCTTCTTAACGAGAAGAAACATTCCAAAGGCAACCATCTCCAAGCTAAAATGATTTTGCAAACACCCACTGCCACCTTCGCTGGAGCCCTCATCACAACTCTGCTGGTAGTTTACCTAGCGTTCCACCCACCAGAGTGGGGATTTTAAACCTCTCAACGATTTTAAACATAGGTAGCTTGGGAAAAAAAAAAAATACCCCTTTCCATACTTACACGAAACCCTGATTCTTGTAAACCTACACTGGCCAGAGACAGTGAGTAGACAGAAACCAAACACAGTTTAAGTTTCTCAGAGCTCCTTGTCATCTTACCATAGTTATGACGAGATCCTCCAGACAAAGTCAAGCTTCTCAGTAATAAGCTGTTCTCTTGATGCCAGAACTGACATATTGCACCTTAAAACCCTGGCCTTGCGTCTAGAAAATTAGAAGTACTCACTAGCATCTTCTAATTTGTTGGGTTTGGGTTTTTTTGAGACAAAAGTTTCCCTTCCTTTGTACTTGCGCTTGAAGTGCGCTAGCATAGAGCTGACGCTCGCGTAAAGTACTTAGCACATCTTTAAATTATAAAGGTGGTCTTTAAAATAGCTTTTCTTGGAAATCCATAGCATGAGGAATACTTATTACAGCACAGTTTGGTACAAAATCTTTGAATACTCAAGTCAATCCCTAAACATTTTTATGGCCAAAGGTAACATGCTGGACAAAGTCTACCTCACAACCATGGGGTCACTGACCAGAGATACAGTCAAACTAGAACGACTCCAAGAAACATTGCCATGACCTTTGTGTAACAGGGAAAGTAATGCATCTCCTTAGGTGCTCACAAGAACAACTGAAGCACTGATTTCATCATCCCAACCCCAGCTACAGGTGAAAGCCTGACCTCAGGCTGGGATCTACCTGCAGCACTACCCACGCTGAGCAACGATCGAGGGGCAGCTACAGCGTGCCCAGGATGCTGGGACACTGGTAGTCCTGCTTAATATAGGACAGCGCAGTCCAACAGTTAAAATCCAGAAAATTAATACAAGTGAATACTTAGAAAGTCCTCGTACGAGAAAGCAGGTAACTATTGAGAAAACAGCTTTTTAATTATTCTTATAAACAGAGTAATGCAGACTCATCACCACCCATGTGCGGTAATATGGGTATTGGAAGTTATTAATTTAGTGTGTGATTTCATATTAATGACATTATTACTGAAACATATGGAGTTAGGGATTTATTCCCTTCACTTTAAATCTTTTAATAAAGCTTTATGAAAGTTTGGGGGTTGTTGCCAAGAAGAGCTATACAAGTATACAAAGTTTCTTTCCATCCCAGATCAATAACCCAGCTTCAGAAGAGAGAGTTCAACTTCCCTTAACATACCACACTGCTGTTAGGATCTGTAACTCGTTTGCACAAATTAAGAATATATTCATTCACAAGCAAAATGACAAATATTCAGATTCAATGTGCCCTAAGCAACATGCCGTGCATCAAATACATTCACAGGACACTACCCCAAGAATTAAGTTTATTTTGATGTTTATGTTACTGCCTACACAAATACAAATTCTATAATTAAAAAAAAGCTGCAACTAGGTATTTCAGGCTTTAAAAGCATGCAAAGGCTTCTAGTCAGTCCCTTCTAGTATACGAAAGATAAGCATGTCTGAAAAATGTTAGACAGTATTTTATCGTAAAAGAAATACTGGAGGACTACAATTTTACAAGAATTATTTTATAGCAATATAATTTATAATAACTTTCCTGAGGCCTACTAGCATATGCCACATACATTCAGATGCAGATTGCCACTAATCTACCTTTAAGAAGGGAATTCTAAATTTACACCCCCACCTATGGAAGACTTCTGAGGAACATTGCGCTTCACTATTTTAACACTATTCCATTATTTCCCTATATTAAAGACATATGTCAGATTCCAGTGACAGATTAAGCAGTACCATCCAGAATATATGTTAAGTATGAGAAACAGATTAAAGTGACGTGGATCTCTGCCAGACCACAAAGCATTACCATAACTCCACCGAGGAGATACCAACCCATGCTGCAATATATGACTTCGAAGTACTATGCTTTTTTAGGATGAAACACACTGTTCTTTTCAATCTGCGAAAGAAAAACACATTTTGTTTCCTTGTGTTTATTTTGAAAGTGGTACTACACTTAGGTGCTTGAGAGAATTTCTTACACAACGTGAAACAGTGAATATTGCATAATGAAGATCACAGAAAAGCTTCTAGAAGAGCGCAGGCCCACCTTTAAAAATAAGATAAAATAATTAAAAAAGGAAAAAAACCAACTACGCTTTCATTCCCTTCCAAACTACCGCTAAATTCACAGATTAAAATCCAGACCCTCAGCTGCAGCTAAAGAGCTCTCCAGGATAAGACCCCCTCTGTTCCTCAGCAGTGGTCCAAGCCATGGATATCAATCAGATTAGCCTGAAGGGTAATCTGTGCCAGCTCTCAAGAGAAATCGAAACTGTCACAGTGGGCAGACACCAACACAAACATTTCCAGATTGCATCCCCGTGCTGTTGAACATGAAGTACCGTTTTGGTACCTACGGCCCACTAAGGCACAGATTAATTTTTTGGGAGCAGAACAAACCTACCAAACTCCTGAGCAGAGTCACTGTTTTTACCTGGTTGATTTATACCGGATACATAAAATTCAAGGAGTTTCTTGCTTGTTTCTGTCTCCATAACAACAGGTTACATGGAATAAAGTCTCAGCTAAACTCTGCCACAAACTTTCCATTTAACTCTAAACTCAATCTCCCCAGTAATTTTAAGTAAAAAACCAAAACAAACACACAAATGTAATCCTGGCTGTCCTTCTAGCAGAATTTACAGGGTAGTTTTTAACAAGACCTCTAAATTACGGTAAAACTGATGAAGCGCTGGGGGTCTCGGAGTTTAGATTTGGCATGAGAACAATAACATTTAAATTTCTCACTGGCGTTCTGCCCATTTTCAACAGCTTCTAATATGCAAGCCCTGCACTCCGTCATATCCCTTTAATAATTACGGCGAGCTAAAGTTTACGCATGCAGAACTGTGGCAGGGAAGACTTGCTACTTCAACAGGCTCCATTAATTGCTGCAATGAAAGAGTATTGATCAGCAGCTCTGCCTTTCACCACAATTAGAATGAGAAATCACCAAGTTAGTGGATCCAATACTGTACAAAGAAAAGACAGAAAATAAGCCATACTATCTCTTTTACATAAAACCACAAGAATGATTAGTCACATTCCAGATATTTCTGGATTCCTGCAAGCTAGAGTAGCACTCAAAGGCTGAGTCAGAACTGAGCTCTCCATTCTGCTCAGTATTGCATAAGCATCTGTAGGGACAACACCAAAAATTTACATTCTGACTTTTACTGAGAAACAAAGCTGACTGGCCAGAAATACAAAACAAGTAAATCGCACTTACTGCATATACCATGACTTTCAACATTCACAGAAGCTGTACTTAGGAATAACTCTCAGTTAAAAAATGCCTTCAGTCATTTTGTTTACAGTGTCGTAAAAGTATTGCTTACCAAGTCTGCTGCAAGGACCACATTCAGACAGGCTAATTTCCTACTACAGCCTTAAGCCAAGTCTGGGAAGACAGCTACATTCCTTCAATGTTCTAAAATTTAAGTTCAGATAGGCATCAACAGCAGTCACAAGCTCCAAGGTGAAATACAGATTACTGGTACCTGAAGTTGTCCCTAATTCCAGAACAGAGAGCTGCAACTTGTCCCCATTCAGGTCCTGACTGAGCTGCCCAGTTTCCACAGATGATGTCTGGCAAACGTTTCACACACAGAATTAAATGTTCCTGCTGTAGAGGTGATAATTTCACTACACTCACATCGGTTTTTGCCTCCCAGCACTGCTGGAACCTGCCAGCAGCTACTGCTGGCATCCCAGCATTCCCGACAAGGGAGGAGTTAAATGTCCTTCAGTACACATCCCCTTCAGTATGCCATGGAGTTAGACAACAAAAGTAGGGAGAAACCAATTCAGGTAACAACAACAAGGGTGGGCGGCAGGAAGGAAGAAACAGTTTACACTGCCAGCCTACACCTCCATCTGAAGTACAGTGCTGCACCAAGGTCCAGCACAAACGTCAGTCCTTCCCTCCTCCACAGGTTACAGCTGTTCATCCCCGGAGAAAATGAGAGGAAGGACAGACAGATATCATCTCAGAGTACGCTTAATGCGTTAGGGTGCTGTGAAATTACTACTACAGTGTCATACGTAAAAATGCCAGTCATTACTAAGATATTTCTTTTTGATTGTTAGGCAATTAAGCCATTTTTTAATCTGTGGAAGAAAAAAAAAAAATCTGTGGGCGGGTGGGGGAAATGGTAAATACAAACCGTTTTTAAGTATACCCAAATATATATACTCAGCATCAGCACTGACAAGTCTATCCCTGGCCCCTGCTGCAGGTAGCAGAGACGGAGGCTCTTCATCTCGTTACGAGGAACACCGCAATATGCTACGATGGCTGGCTCAACATACAGCGTGTCAGCAAGGGGCTTCTTCAAGCTCCTCTTTCCAGTAACACAGATCCCACCAACCCCTTCACCGAACAAGAAGCAAAAACCCCAAACACTGAGGATGGCAAAGGTTAAGATACTGCTGCGTGTTACACTCAGCAAAACAACAGCAAAAATAAAAAGGAAGGAAAAGATATCCATACAGAAAAACTTGATATGCTATTTTTACCTTAGAATGTAATAAATCAGAATTTTCAACATGGGGGGTGCAAAAATACAGAGAAATAATTAGACCTTTGTTATAAAAAAAAAATTAAGGGAGTAACTTATGTCTATATGCACAAAGGCTTCTAGGGATTCAATAATTTTCAACACCAGGAAAAGGATCTACTTAAGGCAAAAAGAAAATCAGTTAAAGCAGAAGAGAGATGTGTGGCTTCTTACATTTTGTTCCACTACATTAAAATGCTATGAATCAACAAAGTATTTTCTTCCTGTATTCCAAGGGTATTATAATTATCCTGCACTTATCATTTTTAAATGAAAGAACTGTTTAGACTGAATGACAGACAACAAAATTCAGCTGCCATACAACCAGCTACTCCTTTGAGTCCCTGCTGTCTGAACCTTACTCCTGGAGACCAGCAGCATCAGTTAACATGCCCATCCTTTTCCCTTGTTAGCCTCCATCAATATGTATTTAAAAGGAAGTCCTTATGTATGTTAAGCTATTCATCACCATTCTACACCGAGTTTCCAAAAAAAGAACATGCACATACACATACACATTTCTACTACAGATGCTGACACTAACAAGGCATGAACAGAGCAGGGTTTCTATTTCTTATTCTTCCTGCACCTATTGCCCCCTCCTAACGTTGCCCGTGTGTTTTAGATCACAGACTCCATCCTCTTGCATGTCTGCAAATGTCTCACAGCAAATGTTGCTTTATTAAAAATAATCTCTCCCATTCTGCCTACATCTCTTTAAGTGCAACACATTGATACAATAGGTGTGCATAATAAAATTGAAAACCTTTAACTGTTTGATAGATTTCTATGTTCTGCTATTTATCAAATGCCAAAAAAAATAACCCAAACCAAAACCAAACCCCCCAAAAAACAAAAAACAGCCCACCTAAACTGCAAAAGAGAAACAAAACCAAAACACCGGGGGCCAAAGGCATCACTCTCAATTAATACTCGGACAGGAAAAGAATTTGATATCCTAGAGGGCAGGAAGAAAGTGCTGGCAGAGCCTCTTTACACCTACATAAAACACACTGATACAGCAAACAGACACCATAACACTTTTCAGTCATACAGGCCCCTTACTGTGAACTTCTAAGATCCCTGAAGAATTGGATTTGCAAGAAGTGTCACAGGCAAACAGAACACAGAGGCAGCTTCCCAGATTCTCGTGGCAACTCCACTGAAATAAAGGGAAGTATTCATCCGAGTAGTAACTTCTGGACTGAGCACAGGTTTTTCATAGCTTGTTTTTAAAAAGAGTCAGCTACAGTGTTCAAACAAACAGAAAACCACTTTAATTTGGTCCACTCAGAAGAACAACATGATCAACTCCACAAGTCCATAAACCACCTCATGTCTCTCTGCTGCACAAGAAATACAACTTGCCAACAGCCCTGCTGATGTTCACACTCTAGCTGCTACCAGATGGCAAGATTACCTGATTAAGTGATTGAACATAGCGAGAGATGCCCTGTTGTCATCACAATCGCCAGTTCTTAGTGAAAAATTAAAAAAAAAATGGGGTTTAGATATGCAGTATAGTCTTCAAGCACTGCCCCGTACATGTCTAGTCCTAATTAAGTTAATAAAACAATACTCAAGTAGAGAGGTCAATATTAGCAGGTTTCATTCCAGGAGTGGAGTTGTAACCTGCAAGTAGCACATATTGCTAAGGAATAATGCACCGCAAACTTACAATGCCTGGAATGCAGTATGTCACTATCCAATTTATTAGTGGAATGCAAATGATAAAGCACTGCGTTAATTATTTAAGAAGCGATGTTGAAATGGTTAGCTGGTAAAATCTGCTGTGGTTCTGGAAAGAAGTCAACTAAACGTCAGAGAAAAGGAGGCTAGATCAAATTATCCCTACATAAAAGTAGGAAGCTTACTGAAGATTTGATAATTTACTATGAATTTATGTATAGCCAATCCTTCTCAAAGGAGAGACAGGAAGAGCCTCTGCAAATTAACCTATTTTTAAAGGGGCTACAATCATAATAGTTTTACTAGTATTACTATGAGAGGGTTAGTTCATGAATCTGACATAAAACATTCAAAACATAATTATTATAATACTTCAGTAATTCACAGCAAATTTACTGAATGTGATGGAGTCTTCAAAGTGTGACACTTCATCACAGTAATGCCAACTCCTATAGAAATGGGAATTTTTTTTTTTTTGTAAATGCAAATTACACAGTGGGTGGATAAGAGAAATGCAAACTGCAAAATCCTACACTAAATAAAAACATATATAAACAAGGTGACAGCCTGGTAAGTGCTCCTCTTTAAAGAGTAATCATGTAACAATTCCATTTTCTTTCTTGAACAAGCTTATTTGAAATAAGGAGGATGGTGATAAAAGGAGATCCAAAATGAGTTTTCAAGTGTTCATTTTACAAAGTAATATTTATTAACTGTATTTAGTAACTTGAATTTCTACACCACACTTCAAAATTTCAGAAACTGCAGCTAATAATGCAGAAATTCAACAAAAGGCTCCTAAGACAAGCAGAATATGTCTGTTTGTTCAGTTAAATTCTACTGACATTGGTGACATCTTCATTCAAATGTTTTTCTAATGACTCAGTATTTAAACATCACCATGTATAACAAGCTTCTTCCTGACCTCAAGTAGCAGAGCATCCTTAGGCCTAGCTACCCCTGCCAGTGGTATTCTCATTATATCACAACAGAGGGAAATAAAACAGTATTTCACCTATAACAGCTGCCTTAAAAGTCGTATATTTCGTCTAAAAGGTGAGGTGTCAAACATTACATGCCTAGTGGCAGCATCACGAATCCCAGGCAGGACCTAGAAGCAGTGTGGAGGTGGCAGTGCGCTCAGCCCAGGGTGAGAGGGAAGAGCAGCGCTTCGTGTCACAGTCAAGGGACTCCTCCAGGCAACTTAAAAAGCAGCCCCAAGATTTGCATCTAACCCCTCCAGCTAAGGGGAGGACTTCTGCGATATAATGCAAGGTGGACACGTGCAAGTGAGAAGGGGTTCAGAGTATTCTAACAGCCAGAGAGACCCTGAAAATAAATACATGAAAAATAATAGTTGAAAGGATTTAAAGCCAGAGGGAAGAGTCTTATCATCCTTTTCTTCCAGGGGGTAAAATTTATTTATAGCATTTGTGAAAGACACGGGGGGAGGGGATTTTTTTTTATTAAGAAGGTAAGCTTAAAACCACGTTTATCTTACTATTTCTGCTTTTTTGGCAGAACTAGTAGAAGAAAAGCTGTGAAGGAAACACTCAAAGTAAGCAACTACAGAATACCATTATTTCAATAGCCCGTTTGTCATACATATGCACCATTATTTGTATAGCAATGGCTAAAACAAGGGCTATTCAGTTTTATTGTTGCTACAACCGGGGCAGGTTTTACTAGCAAAATAGAACTTTACCCTGGAAAAAAAAAAAGCACAGACAAATCTGTTACTTTTAGATAAAAAAGTACCTTTAAATGTGAACAGTCGTGGTGAGATATGTGGAAATATTTTGCCGTAAGGATAAAGAACTGACATGATCAAACTGAAGCCACAACTTTAATTTTTTCTAATTAAGTGATTTATGGAAAT
>NW_010227497.1:0-1273 GCF_000690775.1 Eurypyga helias | reverse complement strand
ACGAAAGATCACCTAGCAGACCTGATTTCACCCTCCCTCCTCATGCCCTGCTCAACCTTCCTCTAATTTTCAGCGCACCGAGCCGAGTATCCACGCCAGGCTGAAGTACACTCCGCCATACGAAGCACTAGGAGTGCCCTTGAAAAACGTCCAGATTGCAGCTAGTGCACAAAGGACCTCGCCATGTCAATAAGAGCAGCAGAACTGCCCTCCCGCTCCTGACCCGGCAGCAAGTGAAGAGACTAACTTCTCACCAACATCGGAAGACAAAGCGTCGGTAAGAAACCTGCCAAGTTTGAGAGAAAGGAAGAAGGCTGAGACTAAATTTCAGCTGGTTAAGGAAAAAAAAAAAAAAAAGAAAGAGGTACGGCTCAAGTAAATAATTCTGAATGCTCTACTTCGTATTTCTCTCCCCCCAAAAAACGCTCGGCCTCTGCTACACGAAGTCAGAGCAGCCAGGTGCTAACTGCCACGGGTTAATGACGAGACCGCCGGCATCCCCCTCGCCCTGCCACACAGACGGCGACGCTGCACGTTTCCCACTTCACTACGAAAAAGCAAAGCAGAACCAGTACTGGGGCGGGAAGAGGGGCTATTAACTGGGAACTTTTTGTTCCTTAAATATGTAACTGAGATTTCTTTTTTTTTCTTCCCACGCCCCTCTTTTTTCCATCTTCTCTGCCAAAAGAAGCCCCAAAAAGACCCCCGTTATTCCATAATAATATTGTTAAATAAGGAGTACAAGGCTTACCATATCAGCTGGAACGCTGCTGGACATCTTGATGTTACCCTAAATGGCTTAAAAAGAACTTAAAAAAAACCCAAAAAAAGCAGCACCAAGAACAGCCCGCCGGAGATGTTCCAAGAAGCAGAACCGGTGTCGGTGTCAGCAACTTCCACGTCCCCTCCGACAGCGGTGCCCGACGTGCCGCGGGGAAGGCGGCCGGCTGAGGAGGAGAAATATCCAGGGGAAGCGGTGCCGGGGCCGTACCGGAGGAGCCAGCGGGAGACCAGAGATGGCAGCAGAACCCTGTCAGCAGCGGCGGGAGCAGCGGCACCAGCGGTGCCAGGTAGACCAGGCAGGACTACACCGCCACATGAGCTGCGTGCGGGCTTTTTTTCCCCCCCTCTCACCCTCTTCCTTCTCGCCCGGCCTTTGACAAATGACGACGGGATGATTCACGGGATAATGGTGCGTCCAAGTCACCTCCTCAGCCGGCGCAGGCGACCCGGGCGCGCAGGCAGCACCTCGGCGGCGGGGCAGGGCCGGGGA
>NW_010227496.1:0-49891 GCF_000690775.1 Eurypyga helias | reverse complement strand
GGGGTAGCCTCCTGGGCAGCCAGGTACAGTGTATTACTGAAAATTGAATAGCTGAATTAGAAATACGTAATTATATTTCACGTCTCTTGTTGGCCATCACAACACATATCACTACTACTCTGCTCAATATTATAGCTGAATGAACTGACATTCTAGATACCCCGGAGTATAAGAAAGAACCTGAGCCACCAAAAATATTGGGTCTTGAGACTTTATGTCTCATTGTCACTGTTTCTGTATTGAGAATTATTCAGCTTCATCATTCTGTGGCCTCAATAGTTCATAAAGACTGCCTATTTTGAATTTTGACTTTTATTCTCATTCATGTACATATTGTATTCTTACAATTGTGTAGATCTATCTGCAGCATCAGGGCCTTTATTTTACCTGTCTGAACAACATAATTATAAAGGATGTTATCTGAATGAAAATGTGATGCTGTTAATGTTGGATAATTTGCAAACACACCTTCAGTGTCTGCCTCCTGAGCATTTTTGGTAAGGTATGGGGAGCATCCAATTGATGATTAAGAGACCTCCCCATAGACAAACTAAACAAAAGGTAACAATTTATCCCAATGTTTTGGTTCACTGCTGATGAATTTTCTTAGCATCTGCTTAAGTGTTTGATTAAAGTATTCTACCAGCCCATCTGTTTCTGGCTGATACGAAACTCTGTGTGAAGGGGGAATTTTTAAAGCTTGCACACCTCATTTAGCAGAGAAGACATAAAATTAGTGCCCTGATCTGTTGAATTTTCTAAGGGTAAGCCCACTCTGATAACAGCATTAATCATTTCATTAGCTTCATGTTTTGTCAGCTAAGACTTTATGGCACTGCTATGGGGTTTGTCATGTGACAGTACCCCTCCACGTTTTGTTACATTCCTCAGAGAAGAAATTTGACTAAACAAGACTTAAGATTCAAATTAAATTTTACTAGCCTAGCAATATAACATGCTACTGGATATAAAATGGAGACAACATGTTTAGGATTTGGAGGGTCTTATTTTTTCCTAATCACATGCCAAGGCAACCGTATTATGGTATGCACAGCTCACCTGACTTCCATACCTGACCTGTCTCATCCTTAACTTTATGACACAAAATATGCCATCAGTTGGGTTCATCTTCTGGCTGCCTTGCGTTTCAAGTGACCAGACCAAATGGTCTTGTGGGATGAATACATCCTTGTGTTGTCAGTTGGCCATTGCTGCTATAAACAAGGAATGACAGTAGCAAAGGTGTGTGTGTTGCTGCTTCCACTTTACATAGTAGAATTAGAATGGCACTTTATACAAATTCAGCCTGCAAGCAGCAAGATACTGGAGAACTACAGACAATTAGTGTTAAGCATTTAATAGACGCAAAGATTGAGATACACATCAAGTCCCAAGGATTAGACAGATATGTCCATTCTGGTTTAGAAGATCTCTATGGATGGGAATTCTGCCACACCTCTGCCCTCTGTTCCTTATGTGAATAGTTTTAATTGTATCTAATAAGAATTTCTTTTATTTCAGCTTTCCTGTTGAGTCTTGTCCTTTGAATGTGCACCTTCAGCTCCATCTGAGGCTGACCTGTTGTCTAGGAAAAAAGAGTTCAGCCACCATTAGCTGTGCTTCCTACCACAGGGCTGAAGATGGGATTAGTCCTATTTTATTTACTGTTGTAAATTCACTCCAGGAATTCTGTTCCTTTACCATGCACTTATTCTGTAGCCTTAGGCAAGTTAACAAATCTTCCTCTGTTCCAGTTTCCTATCTGTAAAGTCAATGTCATGGTACTACTACTGCTTTCATAAAAACTCAGCTATAGGATGCTTGGGTAAGTGATTTTTTCCTTTGCAAGAGTAGATTTTCAAAGAATATAAAAGGTGACAGCTAACCCTGAGATTATCATGGCCCCAGGCCAATGTGTATTTCATGCCATACAGAAGTTGTGATCCTGTGCTACTGTCTCTATCAGCAGGAGAGCTTTGTTCATCTCTCCTATTTGTACAGTTCCTACACAGGGGTTACCATCTCAGGTGCAACGCTTATCTAAGGCTTTAATGTGAAGAATAGTCAGTATAAATATTATTGACAGGAGGTTCCTGTTGGGGGAAAACTTCCTTCCAGTGTATGCTAGCAGAAGGAAACTGCATAGGATTTGCTCATTCTTTTCTTCAAAACTGTACTAAAACAAATCCCTTGCTTCAGCTCCTTCTGCCCTCTGGAGCAGAGATGTGGCAAGAGTTCCATATCCTTAGGATAAACTTTTCTTCCTGCTCAGATAGTTAATGAATTGTGCAGGAGAAATCAAGAGCTTGGTTGTGTGTTTTTTGTGGGTGTTGTGGTGTTCTGGTTTTTTTTGTGGTTTTTGTTTTTTTTTTTTTAATCTTGGGAACCTGGGGACATACTGAGCTCACAGACTCTCCCTGGTAAGGTCTGAATTAAGGATGAGCTCGGTGTGCTGAATCCTGATGCTGGACTGAGCATCAGAGAGAACTGAGACATGGATCTTTTTTCTGGGATCCTTCCTTGAGTACAAATGAAGAAATGGAGGCATCAGTCCCATTTGCTTATGGCCTTTGTTCATATACTTAATCTTTACACTACTTTAAACTTACATTACAGTATCAGTCATCTTTTTGTGCTTAGTGGAATGGGCAATAGCAACAAATAAGAAGCTGACAATTTTTCTTCTCTACTTTCCCATTACAGACCATACAGAATTTGAGGTCTCTTTCTATCTGGTATACACATTGATATTTTCTGCAGTGATACAACATTGTGTACATCTCCTTCTCATGGTGTGGCTTGCATGATTTCTTTTGTGAAGTCATTTGAAAGCAGTCTTAGTTTTCCTTCATTCACAGGTGTTAGTTGAAGCTCCCTTCTCTACCAAAGAATATTTTATGATTAAATAGAAAGATGCTGGGTTTTATTCCAGCCTACTGAATAGTAAATTTCTGCTAATGAAAACAGGGGTATTTTTTGCCTTTTTTGTACATTTAAATGAATAAGAACAGACAAAGCAAGATAATCCCTACACTGAGATGATGTACCCATTAAAAACATTAAAAACACTGTAGAATCTATCTTTTCTGAAGCTCAGTTTTTCCTTATGTTTAAGAAAGTATGTTAGCTATTTTCAACCTGAATAAAGTAAGTATGGGCTTTGCCAACATACAGACTCCAAAAATATTTTGGCAGCAAGCTCGTCTGAATTTCAGTGGGGATAGGTTTAAAGTCTGTCTTCAGATGTGGTTCTCACATTTCCAGAGTTCCCTTTTGTCAGGCCCTTTCTCTGAAAGACCTGGGAGTCAATGGATGTCAACTGATTGTGGCTGAGAATCTCAGAGTCGCTTTCTGTAAAAAGTTAGCAACCTCAGCATAGTTCCTGAATGAGATAAACCAGACAAAATCTCACCATTCTCTTTGTGAGATGCATCTGATTTCTGAGCATGTCCCAGCCTTTCTATGTGTGATCTTTGTCAACGTGTGCTTGCACCAAGTGTCTCCAGATCTCCACCAAAAAAGACTTTATAGTTAGGCATCACATTGGTCAGCACAATATATTTTTGAATCCAAACTAAAATGGTTATATCTTTCAAGATTTCTGTACCTACGGTGAGATTGAGATCAGCTGGTTTTATTTTTCTACAAGTTTGTAGAATTTTCTGTTAAAAGCCAAGCACCTAGATTCCCTTCTATGGTCAGTGGCAGGAGACATCTATGATGAAAGCCCTTAAGACATTTTCGTTAGCAGTTGCTGAAACTTAGACAAATGAAAGTGTATTGAGTTATATTCAGGCCTGAATGCCATGATAAGAACCCTTCCCATATATTACTATTAGCCAACTTTGTTCAGTCTAGCCAGCTTTGAAATTAATTGATTGCATACCTGACCTTCTATAGTTGCTTCCGAAGTAACAGAGAGATGTCTGCAGCCAGCATTTTTTAAAGAAAACTTAATCTGCCATTCAGCGATAAAATATATGCTCTTCAGATGCTGTGACCAGTAACTGGCAGCATTATTCAGCAAGCAGGGTCTTACAGAACATTAAAAAATAAAAACTGCAAAGCCAGCTGCTAAAAGTGTCCTCTTAGAAACACAAAAATGGAAGAAAAGCATTGGTCATTCCCCAAAATGGGCTGTTCTTCTTGTAAAACTACATTTTTCACCTTAAAGGCATTCTTTTGTAACTTTACTATTTCAGATGATTGAAAATGAAATATTCAGCAGACTTCAACTAAAATCTTGTAATGCATATTTCAGAAATATTGCAACTCTACTTTTTGATGGATGAAAAAAAGTACCTGAACATGTACTGAAGTCTGCACTTTGTAAATTCATAGTTGATGGAGTTTTGCTCTCCTTTCTATGTCGCTGACAATTATATCACCACCATCTACTGATCAAACTGCGAACACAGAGTTCCAGGATGATGCCACTTCTTATTATTAATTTTGTTCGGCATTTCACATTACAAGACTGTTTTTTTATTACTTCTAACAACAAACAGTAATCATTTGGACTGAAGAGGCTTTAGTTCTCATTTTTCCCATGCCATGTGTCTGCCTCTTCTTTTGTTGCATGAGTTTTCTTTACTGAAACAGAGTTTTAAACATTTGCTTCACTTATTTTTGACAAAAAAAAGTTTAAGGGGAAAATGCTTTACTGTTTCATAGTGTTAAATACGATTTTTCATCTCAAGCACAGGTAAGTCATCTAACATCAAATATTTTAGGAATGGTGGAATCATCTTTTAGAGATGTCTGTGTCATCTTTGAACACAAAGACAAACTATATGACTAAAGATTTACTAGTTTTATTGATTGTATGTCTAGTGAAAAGACTTCAGACTTGACAGTAATGCATTTTGTGTCACTGAGATGTTTGTTGCTCTTTCTGATAACGTTGACTCCAAATGGTCAATAGGTTTGGTCTTAGTATGAGAGTTTGCACTCTTTCATTGGAGTCAGGCAATTCCAGAGACAACATACTCTCTATTTGCAGAGGTACTGGCATGTCTGTCCCAGAATGTAGATCAGAACAGTTTAGATCATGATTTATATGACCCTCTTTCTTCTGTAGCCCCACAGCTGTAGACTGCTATTGAAAAAACTTCTTTGGTATAACATTTCTCAAGAAAATAATATTCCAATGATTTCATATAGCTCTACAAATAAAGAATTTGGTTTGGAAAACAAGTTTTCAGCAACATCGAGTAAATAAAGCATTGATACATCTGTTATCCAATTTAAAAAAAAGAAAAATTATCTGGCTGTATTATAAGTATACAGCAAATCATTTTCATTCCACAGTCCAAGTAGAAAGCAGTAGAAGGTGTTGTCCCTCAAGGGTCTGTACTGAGACCAAATACTATCTTCATCAATGATGTATACAGTGGGATTGAGTGCACCCTCAGCAAGTACGCAGAGGATGTGAAGCTGAGTGGTGCATGTGATACACTTGAGGAAAGGGCTGCCATCCAGAGGGACCTGGACAGGCTGGAGAAGTGGAACCATGTGAATATCATGAAGTGGGCAATCCCCAGGCTGGGTGATGAATGGATTGAGAGTAGCCCTGCAGATGACTTGGGGGATACTGTCAGATGAAAAATTGGATGTGAGCTGGCAATGGGCAGTGACAGCCCAGAAAGTCAACTGTATCCTGGCCTGTATCAGGAGAAGTGTGGCCAGCAGGGTGAGGAATTTGTGTCTCACCATCTGCTCTGCTCTTGTGGACCCCTCCTGCAGTTCTGTGTCCAGCTCTGGGTCCCTGTTGGGGCAGGTCCAGAGGAGGCCATGAAGATGATCAGAGGGCTGGAGCACCTCTCTAATGAGGAAAGGCTGAGACAGTTGGGGTTATTCAGCCTGGAGAAGACTCCAGGGTGACTTTATTACAGCCTTTTGAAATTTAAAGAGACTGTATAAGAAAGACAGAGTGACTTTTTAAAAAGGCCTGTAATGATAGGACAAATGGCAATGGCTTTAAATTAAAAGAGAGGTAGATTTAGATTTTACATAAGAAATTCTTTACCATGCAAGTGATGAGACACTGGAACAGGTTGCACAGTGAAATTGTTGGTGCCCCATCGTGGTCATATTGGACAGGAATTGGAGCAACCAGATCTAGTGAAAGATGGCAGAGGGGTTGGAGTAGATGATCTTTAAATGTCCCTTCTGTCTCAAGTCATTCTATGACTCTTTGATCTGCAGTCATAAATAAGTCAGGAATATATTAGAAAAAAAATAGCAGTTAATTGTATGAGTAAGGTCCACCTTGTAATGCAAAAACACAAGGATGACAATCACTTGTTCTTGGACCAAATTTGTTTCTTATGTTTCATAGTATAAAGGTGGTTTATTTTGCAGCCTAGACTCCTTTCAATCTACTTTTCTGTGTGTATGTTAAGCATGTGTGTGAATAATATATCTGCATTAATGGGATTTCATAAATATGAATTTTTCCACTGCAGTGGAAAATATTTCAGAGATGTTTAACATTTCATATTCTACAGAAGACATAATGGCCAAAGATATTTATGGGAGAAAAAAAAGGTACAAACCCAAGCTTTCATGGTACAAGACTGGTTAATAAAGGCAGAAGATCAAGGACTTTTTAAGGGTCTTTTTTTAGCATTGTTATTTAGGATATTTTGTCACCGATGGGAACAGCTTCTATGTTGTTGCAGACATACATTCACCTCCTGTTTAGCAGTTACTGTTTATTCTGGTTGCTAATGTGATTGATATTGTGCTGTGCTAGTCATCTTTTTTTGTCCATCTTTTTTTGGTATTTTTCCAATCTTTGGCAATTTTATCTCAGGGCTTTGCCAGTTGTCTTAGCATAGGAGCATAGCCATTGTCAGAATAGCTGGTTTTGTAGGTTTTGTTTTGTTTTATGTTTTTTCCTTTCTTGTATCCCCTGCGACAAATTATCTGGCCCTTTCCTCCAACTGTTCTCTTGGCACTGAATTGCCTTCCAAGTAACATATATTACCGGGATATCTGTCACCTTGATTCATGATATTTGCCAGGAGGTATGTAACTCATCCTATACACAAATAAGGATATACAACTCATTGTAGCTGTTTCTTGGATCGGTTTAATGTATCCAGAAGCTTGAATCATGTTCTCAGAGCAGATCCATCAAGATGAACAGCAAAAAAATGCATAACTAATATAGACTGGAAATGTAAATCCTATAGTAGTTATTTCATTCAGCACTGTGCATCATGTCAGTGCACTTGCCAGGATTGTTGGAGAATCAGGTTCAGAAACTATTTATCATCTACTATTCCAGGTCAGACTGTACTTGAACCTGAATTTCATTCATTCAGGTCTGTGATGAGTACTCTAAGTATGTAGCTATGAAACCAGTCTCTTAGCAACCTTTAAAAAGCTAATTAGTTTGCTGTTTGAGGCAGCTCCATGAACGTGCTTCATGACTTTTCTCCATTGCACTTGTAAGAAGCCTGAGGAGATTCATAGTATACAGACAAATATGTTTGGGAAGGGGTCAGCATTTTGACCCACAGCTGGTATCCTGGTGACGCGAGGGCGTGTGTCAGAGAATTAGCAACGTTATTGTGCGGTGCAATCATCACCCTAACAATTCTGTGATTTTGTGATACTGACCACACTATAGGGATTTTCCTGTCTCTAGAACAATCTGGGTTATTCAAAGAAATTTCTACATCAAGACAACTTTTGATCTCTCAGTCACATAAGCCCTCTCCAGAAGTTTCCTACTTCTCCTTCACTGCATAAAGACACTTGGATTCTAACATTGTTAAAAGGTAGTCAAGGCAGGGGTAGCCTCTACAGTTATCACTCCATATGCAAATTATTCTGTATATCTATTTTAACAATAAAGGAATGGGAGGAACTGCATTTTTAAGGTGTCTTTTTCTTTTCATTTACTGTAAAGGGTTATACAAAATAGAAGCTCTGACTGGTCATTGAACTCTTAAATGGCTCAAATGAGCAGATCAATCCCACTATTGGGTTCCCACCTCTTGTCCTTGATCATTTCATGTAAACATGTCTCCAGATGGTTTATGGCAAGCCAAATCTCACAAGAACAGACAGAACAAACTTAAGGGTATAATGTCTGGTGTGTATGTTAGTTGCAAAATGTCAGCTGGGATGTTCCTAGATGTTGTTTGGGCTTGGTAATGTTGACTGCTCAATACTCCATATGAAGCAGCTGGTTGGGGTGCATTTCTTTCACTATATCTTTCCACTGGGATATTTAAATGTATGATAATTTACAGTTTAATCAGGTTTGCTGATATTTGAGTGTATGAGATTCTTGCTATGCTATAACATCTGAATAACATTAAGCTCAATCCAGATTTAGACAATATGGGTAATTAAATCATTCATGTTACTAAAAACCCACCTCAAAAAAAAAAAAAAAAAATCCCACATCACCAACCAAACAAAAAAACTTCTTCAAAACTTTGCATTCAGAAAGAAATTAATTTCAGATATTATTTGTAAATAATTACAAGTCACTTAAACACATACAGAGAACAAAAAAGAAAATGGAAGTTATGCCCGAATCCCAAGACAGTCTTCACAAAGAAAATAATGTTTAAATTTTATTGAGATATAGCTTACAAATGTATGCAATACTTTTCACATTCTTTGCATAATCAGGGCTCTTAAAAATTTAATCAAACTACCACCTGCCTCAAAAATTCATCATAAAAGTGTTTAAACTTTAAAACACAATTATCTGTCAAAAGCACTTGAGCACTTCCAAATCCATAATATGAAATTGTTCAAAAAGTGCTGAGTATGGTCCCATTAGCACACTTATTCAGCAAATGAATGAATGAGCGATACCAACCTAGTCTTCCCCATTTTAGGAAAAAAAACCCCAGTGTCAGTAACACTGTTTCTGAAAGTATATATATTTTGATTTCAGACATAACTGGAAGCTGTTTGTCCCAGTGTATTTTAAGGTCCTCCATTGCAGCCAAGCTACATATCTTAAAAGATTTAAATTGTCTTCTCTAGCTCTAATTCTCACAGCCATGTATCAATCCTTACTCTACAGATGCCTTGCTTTTCAACTAAAGCAAAATGTTACACTGGGGTTTTGCTGTCAATAAACCCATAAGCTATGGTGAGTCCTGCTTAGAAGTCTCAAACACATCAACTGGCAGTTTCTAAAGATGACAACAAATTTTAGCCCTGTTTTAACCCACTAAGACACAAATGAATCATACAGAGCTGTAATCCCATTTGATGGGAGGGTTGTCAAAGAAAGAATGGGTAATAGTCACAGCTGATGAGAGCAAGCAGCTCTTTTCGCTCTCTGGATTTAACCAGGCTACACTATCGACGCTTCAACAGTTTTATGTGGCTTTATTTTGCTGTGAAAACCTGTTTAAATAGATGGCTGACTTCCGTGAGGTCAGAGTGGATTTTTCTTACTGTTTTCAGGATCCAATCCAATAGAGAGAGATAATAAAGGAATATTCTCCTAGGGAACACTTTTAAATACCTAGCCTAAATTGTGTCTATTATTTCTTTTCTTTGTCCAAAAAAATGGATGTTCTCTTTGTCATTAGAGAACAATAAGAGGATCTAGGGGCCATTGCTTTGCCTAAAATTTTAACAATGTTGCTTTGAGCGGCTATTCTTTTTTTGCTTTTCATATGGTAAGGATATGGTATGTGATACTAATTAACATTTGCTTCTTTTTGTGACAGATTTTAAGTGAGCATGATTGTGTTACATGTAAACTAGAATTCATTGATCAGAACTTTTATGCAGTCAGAGTCACATAAAAAGCAGTAAGAAATAAACATACTTGCAGGGATATAATAAAAAATTACATGCTCTACCTGCATAATATACCTTAGCTGCCAAGTAAGTTATAACTAACATAAAGGCAAATCTTGGGAAACTGGAAATATGCCATTCAGTATAAAGCTGATGATCTAAATGTTTAATGGGAAAAAAAAAAAAGACAGGAAAAATATTTAATGTAAATATTTATTTGATCTCATTTTCTGTTTCTACTGATAGGAATTGAGAGGCAAATCTCCTGCTGCATGAATAAGTGAAGGAAATTAACTGTACAGAACTACTAATAACCTAGAGGTACCTTATGGAAAAATCTGAATATTGAGCACAGGGATTTTGCCTCTGTCAACAGCAGGAAGCCACTTTAGTTTCTAACATACTCTAAAAGTGTGCTAATTTCCACAGTATTAATACACAGGCTGCTGTATTAACCTAGCAGAGACAGTGCATTTGAACGAGCAGAAATTTTATATATGTAAATACATACCTAAAAGTTTCAAAAACATACCTCAAATACAAAATGCCACTTTTTGTGAGCACACATTATTTTGGATTTTTAAGTTTAAAACCAAGAAATATGCACTACACCTGAAGTACAATGCTAATTGAAATATTATTTTATTAACAGTCACCGTGTGAATATGACAGCACAAAGTTGCAGAATACACATATATTAGTGCCTCGTCATCGAGTATCAGGGTAGGTGGATGTAATGTTACTCACTCTGCTGTGGTCCTGGCTACAGGGTTTGTCCTGACTTAAACTATCCTGAAGTGCTGCCTAGATTTGGGCCAGAATTTTACACATAAAAAGCAATATAAAACTTATTAATATCAACAAACATAATGATAGTTTTATTATACTTTACACATGTGGTATAATAATTTGCATATGTCCCTTGAAGCTTGAACACAGAGAAGTCCATTAGAAATTTGGATGTTTAGTCTGCTTCTGTGTCCTTGATCGTTCAGCTGTGGTGGCATAAAAAGGATTTGCTTTTAATTATCCAACTGCTTACTAAAGACTGCCTAGTTCTGCAAAGAGAGGGGCTTAATGGCTGCATTTAGAACAAGTTGACTAAGCTCCCCCCTCCCTCTTGGAGTGAACAAAGAGTTATATTTGGGCACAGGCACAGCAGCTCATATTCATACTGCGGCTCTGCTACGGCATGGCCCTCCATGATAGCTGGATGAGGGTTGGTAATGGCACAAGGTTTCACATATGGTAGTCCCCAGCTGCTAACTCATCTTCTCTCTGTTTTACAGCAAATTATATTTTCAGTAACTTCTGTGTCAAATCCAGGCTCTGTGTGTCTGATACAGTATCTGTAGCAGCACTGTGCAGATTATTTAGGCTAGGAAAATGGAGTTTCAGGGGTTTTTGATTGTCATACTCACTTCAGATTTAATGTTAGAGATGCTGGCTGTTAACATCTTCTCATTTTCACATTTTAAAACCATTAAAAAATAGCAGAATGTGCCTTTGTATCCATCAAATCTATTCAGAACTCAAATTCTCACTGAATTCTTAGTAAAAGTATCCTTCCATGCCCAAAAGAGGTGTACTTGGTGCAGATGTATGTAAACCAATAGAACTGAAATTTTAATTCTTCAGTCCACCTTGAATATTAAGTAAACTTACAGATCTTTGAAAAAGAAAGAGAAAAAGTCTATGGATTTTTTATAAAACTGAGAACAAATCCAATTACATATTATTTTTTTCCCCACACCATTTACTTTAATTAAATTAATTAATTTTTGCCTAATTTAAAGACTTAAAACTTAGATGAAAGTAAATAAGAATTAATCTCTGTCTAGAAATGCTTCTGTGTGAATATATAAACAGTGATGTGAGTATTCTTACTTACCATGAATATTCACAAGAACTGAATGTAAACCAAATGTACAATAACTATGAAAAACAGACTGAGGTGAAGAATCTTAACATTTCATGTCTAAACTATTTCCTTATTACTGAAAACTGATCTGTCTACAAAGACAAGGGAAAGGAAGAGGAGATTAACTGTATTTCTAATGCACAGGGCAAACTATTCTAGAAGGAAGATCTGGTTCTACTGAGTTACAAATGGAATTGTCCTTGTCATCTGAACTTTATTTCCAGAAAATAATCATTGTCAGCTCCAATTAGAACTTGATTGTCACAAATATTCAGTTTGCTCACTTCTGAGCATCACACTATCTGCCCAGCTTACTAGTGAATTCACATCCTTGAATTAGTCCCTGAGGATTCCCTTTGGGAGTACAGTTAGTCACCCGAGGCAAGGAAACTTTGTTAAGTAATAATAATAGTTAGTTAAGCAGTGAATTTTATAAACTAGTCAGGAGGAAATTGTAAATAAGGAGGTGAGATTGGCCACCTCAGCAGCTAAGAAAATGTCTTGCTCTCTTTTATTATTCTCAAATTTTTTTCTTAAGGTAAGTCCTTAGAGCTTTTATTTTTTCTGTCTATGAGAACCCACAAAAAATAGTGTGCTTGCTGCATATCTCCTTGTGTTACTCCCTTGAGATATGAGACATCAGTCGAGTCACCCAGCTTTTTCAGAATTAACTTCTACCTATGTACCAAGACACACTTTAATCAAGCTAAATATCATAAGATATAAATTCAAAACTTTTCCATTGGTAATAATAGATTCAATATTAATTTAGACAAAGGCAGGCAAATACTGAGCTATTTAAGAGGTCAGGTAACTCACGTAAGCACCAGGTGACCTGCAGAAGAAAGGGTTGCCTATACACAAGGGCGAGTTTTTAACCGTAACATTATAATCTCTTCAGGTTACTACCTTTTAAACATCACCTGATTAGAGGGAAAAGAGGTGGCTTCCCAGTAACAGCATTTATTAGTATAAAGTAAATATAACAGTTGTGGAAAATATTCTAGTGTGCTGGAGACATAGAGTGAACTTGATTTCTTTTGGTAGTGCCAAAATAGCCAAATTTTCCCTCCTGAAATACTATGGAGTTCATTTGGTGCTATGGTGACTAATTTTTCCTAAATACTTCTTAGCTACAGAGTCTCACGCTTGAACACAGTCACTACTCTGCCGAAGTTAGAAGTGTTAAAAATATTAAAAAAGGAAAAAAAACCCCAAACTCTAGAGAATAATTGTTCAGCAAGTAGGCTAGGAAAGCAGACACACCATTTACAAAAGGAGAAAATAATCAATTTTAAAATGGCTAAGCTGACTGAAACCTTATTTTCACATTAATAGCTCTGTTCTTGAATCTTATTTTGGTGCTGCACGAGGGGCAGAGGGAAAGGAAACATTCACACTGAAGCTTTTCAGCAGTGTTTCTCTATGCATTTCACAAGCAGATGGATATTTGTGTAAGAAGTAGGAACCTCTTTAGGACATGTAAAGGCTATGCACACATACAGAAACTACAAACGACTGTTGAAAGTTAAAGGACACACACTGAACTGGGATAATTAGGCTAATTGTGCACATGCATTCGCTCATTTTTTTCCACGTTGAGTTTAGATCTGTCTGCAGTATATCTGCTTACTACTGCTCTGTAATGTCCTAGACACATCGCTAGAGTCTTTCCCCATTGTGCAAAGCACATTAATGTTGTAGTCTGATTATGTAATATTTAGGATATATGAAAGGTGATGTGCAGTCACTGACCTTGCTGTGCATGGCAATTTGTCTTCTCATACACTGAGGACAAAGGACACTCAGCTCATAGTTTATATATTTAGAAAACTACACATTCTATTTAAGATATTTTAAACAGAAATAACTGATACAAAAAAATAATTTTGGAAGAAAATGTTGATTAGAGAGATAAAAGTGTATTATCCAATCCTGTAATGATACACACTGTATAACAACACTGCCTGAGAAGGAACATAGGCCCAGCATCTACCAAGGATTTCCAAATAACTTGCGTCCTGCCAGACCCTGACATGTGCTAGTCCTATGGGACTACTAAAATTAATCGCTAGATTATACAAGCTCTCATTCCCAGCATAGTACTTCTGTTCCTTGCCAAAGGGAGGCAGTTGTCAATACCAGAGGTGTGGCTGATGTGAATTAGTACCTTAATTCTTGGGAACTCACCTGGACCAGGAGGGAGGAAGGTAGGAAAATCTGTGGGAATGAAAAAATGCTATACCCTTATTTCCTGCATCAAGGGGGATTTCTTGGGGCCCTGCATAGCTTCAGCAGTGGAGGGCTGTAGATTCCAGTTTAACATATAGACTTCCTCCAAAGCCCACTGCAATCCTCTTTGATTTTGGGTGTCAACTCTCGAGATAAATACAGGCAAAATTTAAGATAATCAGAACTGGCTGGAAATGTGGGCAAAGCTGGCAGTTGCAGAGGGCAATGGATTGCTTGGGTAGGGAGGAATAAAAGACCCATGTCCCTGTTGCCCATTTTATTTGTGCCAGAGATGAGGAGAGTGAAACTGGCAGCAGCCAATGCTGCTGTGGAGGAAATGCGAGGAAGCCGGGAGGGGGTTGCAGTTGGGGGGCTGCATGCCGTACCTCTGGAAGTGGCTGTCCTGGGCCTCTGTGCCAAACCCTCTCTGCTTGGAGCAGCATCAAAACTGATTTTTGTGTGAACCTCTGAGAAACCTTAAGCAAGTCAAAAAGAGCTTAGAAAATAAGAGGGAGAAAAAGTAAAATAAAATTTACAGAAACATGCTACTTTTCTTCATTGCTCAGGAGAAAAGATGAATAAGTAGTCTAAAAAGCTAGTAATATGGGATGTAGACAGAAGGATGGACTGTAAAAATAATTTTCAGATTATAAAAGTCTAAAAATATATAATGTATAATTGGGTAAGATAGCACATTTATTTTATGTTACTATTTTGTTTTGTAGTATCTGGTTTTGGCTTTTCTTTATTTCATACAGAGTGCTAAAGGAAACATACATATATATATAAACGTATGTATATAAAAGAAATTCCTTGCTTCACCATGGCAATTCTGCTTCCAACTATGCCATATCACAATTGACTTCTCATTACATTTGAAGTGAATTATTAGGTAGATGAAAAAGAAGAACATCTTAGCTTCAAAAATTATTTTGATGTGTCTTAGTTTTGCTGAATCAAACCATGATTCAGAGAGGCTTTGTTCCGAAAACTTTTGTATTTTAATATGCATTTTGAAACTGAGAAAGTCAGGAGTGCTTATGTTTGTCTACAAAATAACTCCAAATTTATCCTGTTAGTCAAAAAAAAAAAAAAAAAGCTACTTCATCAAAATGAGTATTTGACTACATGCATTTTACTAAGGTACTCCAAACAAATGTATAGAATGAGTTCAGCTTTTAAATAATTCTTTTTTTTTTTAAAATGCTTTTCTTGATGCTAGAGTTTGTCTTCTTCTCTATTACACAGTCAATATTCCACAAGGGTACACTGGTTACTCCAAAGTTTCATTATCCAGAAAAGTTTGCAAGATGCCTTTGTAAGAACTCTGTATTTTGGTAACATATAATTAAGCTGATTTTGGAAGTATTGTTGTGAAACTTATGCTCTCCAAGATGCAGCTTCATGGTTTGTTACAATTGCTGATGAAAAAAATTATTTTGGATGAAGTTTATTGTCTAAATGTTTTATTCTATATCATCCCCAAGGGAGGTTTGGGACAACGTAAAATGTTTTTTTATACATGAAGTAGAAAAAGAAGGTTTGATTTAACTTATTTTTTAAAATAATAAGCACTAGAATACAGCAGCAGTCTAAAATTAAACAATGTTTTGAGCAGCTACATCATCTCAGCACAAAACAGAGAGCTGTGTATATGTCTGAGTTAATTAAATATCCTAGCTTCTCTGTAGCACATAAATTGGAAGACATTATTAATCTCGTCCAATACTGAAAGGCTGCTAGATTTTGGACAGATGTTTGAAGCAAATCATAGCAGTCACTGCTCAGACAAGTCTGCTCAGTCCCCCTCAGACATGATTGAGCAAAGTTGCTTTGTGTCATTTACATATGTTGCCACTTCTTTCTCATTAAAAACGCATCTTTGAAGGGGAAGGATGTAAAGGTAAGAATATCTACTTTGATATGTTCCATGATCACGTGAAACATGAGAGATCCATTTTGAAGACAGCTTTGAGTGTTCCCCCAAATTCCTCTGTGCTCACTGATAAGTTTCAACATGGATTTTTGTTCCCAGTTGACATGGTTGTTCACTGTGTCTGTGGAGTTTGAAATAGTCACCACATCTACTCTTAAAGCTGTTGGTGTTTCACTGGAGGCATGGTGAAGTTCAATCCTGGCTTTTTTACTGTTGTTGTTCGCACAGTCAAGTGATACATGCACACATCATAAATATTATCAGCACTTATGAGCTGATTAGGTACTGTATTTTTTAATTTTTCATCAGTAGTATTTCTGTTGAATGTTTTCTGTGAAGAAACATATATGTGAATAGTTGTAAAACCTTTCTGCCTGGCCTACTTAATACAAATAGCCATGGAAGTGATTTGTTAGTCTGAAAAGCTAAATCATTTATACTACACCACTCCTAATAACACAGTATTTTTAACCTATGTTAATAAACATATGTTTATTATGTTTATTATGTCTCTATATCTACAACACTGTGTTAATCCCAATTCTTTTGATAGGTCTATCAATTTGAAGTTTTCTTGGCTAGTATTCATGGGATGGACTTGGTGAATTCAACCCCTTGGTGACCTAGGACCAAAATGGTCTGCTATAATGTTCATGTTTCTGGAGAAGGACTATATATAGGAGCAGGAAGTACTAGAGAAATAAGATCTGCCCCTTGCACTAATTTCACTAATTTCTCCTAATGATTATACTAGACTCTAGTACATATTTACTATCACTGGTAAAAGTATGAAGTTGAGGACTATTGAACACTTTTAACTTCTCCTGTGTATTCTGGTGGCTGAAGCATCTGTTCTAAATGACTGTGTCAATACCTGGAATGGAGTGGTTCATATTCACCAATTGTGTAGTGGAATAATAATTGTGTAATCTCTAGTGGGATGGTTTGCCCTCATCTATGGGGAAAATGGAGTGATAAATGGATGTGTTTGTGCTGGTGTTAGCAGGGTGGTGTTTTTGTTTGGTTTTTTTTCTGTCATGGAAGCTGTTCCCTATGCTTTTGCACATAAAAACATAAATCAGTAGAGTTTTATTTGAAAGAGCATATGTGGGTGTTCACTTTGGCTTTGCCTGTTCTGAAATTCATGTATTTGGTACTTACTCACAGGTGATTCATATCACAACAGGATTAATATATTGATGAAATCCTGGAATTAAGCATGAACAGATAATATAAAAAAATCTAAAATTGTTCTTCATGTTATGAAACAAAACTGTTAGGAGGACATGTTCAAATTTTCTATGTGCAGTTTCCATAAAAATCATCATCATTGGAGGCACATAACCTAAAACATCTTTATCTGCTTTAGTTATCAATAAAAAAGTTGATAGAGTAATTGAGGCATTGGAAGTAGTAAAAATTGTCATGACAATGAAACAAAAGACTTCAGAAAGGAGAGTGAATGACTGTAGTCAAAATCACTGAAATATGCTGAACAGGGTAAACTCACAAATGTTCTCCTTAGATGACTTGGGAGAAAGATTCACTAAAAAGTAAAAACTGACAAAGTTCCAGCCATGATGTTTGTTACTCCTGTAATGTTTCTTGTAATCCAGGAATCCACACTTTGCACTCAGGTATTTTTGTACTAATCTTGAGAGCTACAATGTACTTACCAGACCATGGGAATCTAATGATGGTGCTTTGCCTAGTAGTCAACTAAATCCTGGACATCACCTTGAAAAACTAATGGGTTCATGATGCTATGGTGGTCTCTTACATGTCTTTTTCTTAGTTACTTCCCATTTTATCTCCTGTCCAAGTGCATTTTGGCTGGCAAGGGAAGTTCCACTTTTCCAATATTTGTGTGGACCACTGTGCACAGACACATGTAGAATACGCATCTTAGTAAGAGGGTAGAGGAAATTTATCAACTAGTTTAATAACAGACAAGTGCTTTGGCAGAAAAGAGGGAAAGAAAGGAAGAAAAGATCCCATCCTTGTTTTAGCGCAGACAAAGTGCTTGTGTTGAGCCCCATGCCTGATGCAAGAGGCACTCTAACACATAAAACAGGGGTTTTGGTTGATTTATTTATTTGTTCACTCAGAGTGAGTATTAAGCAAGCAACCAGCTTCCATCACTAGTCAGTCCTGAAGGATGTATCTGTTAAACTTTAAAGGTCACTTTTCTGTGCTCTCCTCCATACTGAAAAACATTCCTTAATCAAGTTATGTATATTCTCTCTTAGTAATTAATCCTCTGAGGCCTTAAGAATTTTGCTTGTCATGCTAGCCTATAGCATTTCATTGTCTTCTTAATCTTTTATCTCTGTTGATACCTATTTGTGGACAATTTTCTCATATTTGATTTATTGCTTTTTAGAGTGAAGAAAACACTGTTCTCTTTTTCTTTTTTTTTTCTTTTTCTTTTTTTTTTCCCCCCAGTTACATAGTCAAGTCCTGGGCTAGAGCTCCCAAGAATTGCCAAGATCACAAAGATAAAAATGTGAAAAAATTAAAAGTTTTCTTTCTACTTATAGGTAGACATATTCCTAATAACTTGATAAATCCAGGTCCCACTGAGGAAACTGATGAAGTTCAGCATGGGTCAGAAGCTTCCTTCTGAATCTTTAGGAACAAATGAGCTCTAGGTTTTGTGAAAAGATAAGGAAACTCAGATAAGGTATCTTTATGAAGTTACATACCCAGATAATAGTCTAAATCCTACCTAATACTTTTATTACATGTTAAATGATGAATAATTGAAGCTCTTCTGGCTTTACCCCTACCTTTTTTTCATAACTTTAATGCAAATATTTTGAGCTAGTCTTTTCCCTGGGCTTTGCTTTTTTTTTTTCCCTAATATAAAAAGGATTTCTTTGTAACAAAAATATTGGGGAAAAAAGAAAAAAGTGTTGCTTTCAAGAAAACAATATGAATAAACGAACAAACAAATAAATAAAGAGTAAATTGTTGCCAGAAGAGAAAATAAAAAATATTTTAAGGATGGAAAGATTGTGGTGGGTTGACTCTGGCTGGAGATCAGGTGCCCATGGAAGTTGCTCTGTCACTCTGCTCCTCAGCTGGACAGGGGAGAAAAACTGTAAGAAAAAGCTTGTGGGTTGAGATAAGGACAGGGAGATCATTCACCAATTACTGTCACAGGCAAAATCTCTATCTTCTGTCAGTTCCGTATAGGAAATCCAACTCATGCAAAAGGTGTTGAATGATTTCTTTGGATTAAACTCTGTTCTGAATAGTCTTATGTCACAGAGAAAGCCCTCAACTCCACAGATCACACACACTAAAAACTTTCCCTAAATTGTTTTTTCTATATTATAAGTGATAACATTTTTTTAGTATTTTTCAAACTGTAGTGATCTACATCAAATTCAGTATTCATCTAAAATGACCTGATAAGAAAGTGTAAATTCCAGCAAAACATCCTGATTGCTGAAATACAAACACTTGCTGGTTTGGAAAACAAAAGCTCAGAAAATGGTGATTTTCATCATACTCTGACTTGCATTTACATAAATGATCATGAACCTAGAGTTGCTCTACATAACTCATCCAGAGGTGGTTCTAGTGGTCTCTTCTGGCAGAGCAATATGGCATATAAAACATTTAACAGTATGCATTCACTTTGCTTTCATGAAGCAGCCAATTGTCTATACTGTACTTGGAAACTTTTTATCTCTCTCTTTAAGGTAAAGATGCCCTTTCCCTTGTCTGAAATGAGCTGGCTTGTGATTTGTTACTCTGCTAGTTAACCCAGGAGGCAGTCAATTTCTGTCATTTCAAATATATCTGAAACCAATGAAGCATGAATGGGATTTTTGTAGTTAGCTGGTGGCGGTTCTGCATTGCACATTTATGCTGGAGTTTAATTCTGAAATACTGGTCCTGCCGAAATAATTATGCTGTAATTGCTACAGCTCTTCATGTACATTTCTTATATTCAATTTATTGCAAAACTGTAGTAGTTATATCAATTACAAGTTACTGGTCGGTGTATTTGATCTATGAACACTCTCTTTTTTGCCTTTCCTTCATCATATTACAAATAATCTAGCATTACAGACTATATGCTTTTGTCAGAGCACATGTTCTCATGTTCAGCACAAAACAATTATTTACACAGCATCCCTATAACAGCGCATGTGCCATTTGGCTGACCCCTGTAAAATTACGTGCACCATTTAAAAAGAGAAAAATGTAAAAGATGCACACCAGAAGGATCAATGAAAAGTAATGGAAGCTGTTGTGGCTGGGAAGAGGCATAACTAAAAAGTCAACTTAATGATTTTGTAAAAATGGTTGTTATGAGACATGGAGTCCTGGGCAGCTGAGAAGAGCATATCAATGTGGAGAGACAAAATAAGATGCTGTGTTAATCATATCTACATTGGGATTAAACAAGATGATCCCTAATTAATTTTTTTCTGGGATAAATGAAGGTTGGGTTTTTTTGGTTGGTTTGTGGGGTTTTTTTGGGGTTTTTTTGTTTTTAATTTCATCTTGTTTCAGCTTGAAAATTTATTTATAAGGGAAAAATCCACAATTCTTTACATACCAAGCTAGAAATGTGGGGTAAGTTGCATGTCTTGTGAAATGAAGTGCTCACATATCAGTTTGTGACATAAACTGTGATATTAAGGCAAAAAAAAGTACTTTGATCAGTTTATAGAATCATAGGATCATAGAATGATTTGAGTCGGAAGGGACCTTAAAGACCATCCAGTTCCAACCCCCCTGCCATGGGCAGGGACACCTTCCACTAGACCAGGTTGCTCCAAGCCTCATCCAGCCTGGCCTTGAACACTTCCAGGGATGGGTCATCCACAGCTTCTCTGGGCAACCTGTTCCAGTGCCTCACCACCCTCTCTGTGAAGAATTTTTTCCTGATATCCAATCTAAACCTCCCCTCTTTCAATTTAAACCTGTTACCCCTTGTCCTGTCACTGCAGACCCTTGTGAAAAGTCTCCCACCCTCCCCCCCAACCCCAGCTTTCTAGTAGGCCAGAAGCCATTCAACACTACAGACACAGTATAATACAGCCTCAACTTAATGAAATATTTGGGGAATTTTTATAATGTCAATGATTAAAGCGATATTTACACAAAATTTTTAGTATTGTAAACAATTTAAGTGAAAAATTTCCTTCTTCAAGACACATCATTCTGTAATAATTTCTGGCCAGTTCCAGAGGTAACCTCTTCTTTAAAGAAACTGTGGCATATAGAACTGCAGTGACAAAGAAATTACCTTCACAGTCATGCACACAACAGTTTCAACAAGGCTGTGTATTTCAGGTTGTCAGGTATAATTCCTGAAGCATCACAAAATAACTGGTTTGAATGTAGTTCAGGTCATCAATGATGAATAGTTGTTGCCGTCAGATAGTTGTTTGATTGCCTATGTGAACTGAGTTCATAGGATTGATCTAACATGCAGTGGAGAGTGCTAAAATACACAGCTATTACTAAGGAGTATTTTTTAAGATAAGATGAAGAATCCCAGGGGACAGAGGGAGAGGACTAGGGCAAAGAGAGTGGGGAAGACCTTGAAACAGCTTAGCAGAGATACGGAAGAGCAACATGCACTCTGAATAACTGAAGTCATCATGGTGACTAGTTGGGTCTTGGGTATATAACTGTGGTAAATGCCACAAAGAGATATGTTGCTGGGACACAAACTCAACAGGAGGCTAAGTTGGTGCCTCATCTAGGAACTATCCATGCCAATTAATTTTCTGGATTGAAAGGTCAGATCCTGCTCTAATACTTCTGTGTGAAGCCAAATACAAACTCCAGTGACATCAAGATATAATGAGTTAAATCACTACAGCATCTATGACCAAATCTCTAACAGGAAGGGAAGCTTCCCTTCATCTAAGAAAAGGAGAGAGACAGTATGTATGTCTGCATGCATCACTGAGAAGTAGAATGTAATAGTCTTTCTGTAAATGTGACACATCTTTTCAGTTATGGGAGGGTAGACTTAAAGGCTGATTTTGATAGCATTCTGCAGATTATTATATTACACCCAGGCACTTGCCAATGTGAAGTGTTCTTTGCATATGTACAATTCAGTAAAAATATCCTTGAATCAATAATAGTTTCAGAACTCTCTGAAATATATTCAGTGATCTCATTCCAAAGCTTTCCTTGGTGTGTAGATTTATTACATTTTATCATGGACAATTAAACATGGGATGATAAACTTGTCCCCTCATCTGTTCATATTATCTGATGGAAATGTTTTCTTAGCTAATTGCACAAGGAAGATAAGCAACAATTGTTAGTCTTACAAGCTTTATGTGCTTTTTGTTTTCACATGTGACTGTGCTCTGAGCTTCTTTGTTTAGGTGACTGATTTCTTTATTTATTTTTATAATCTATAATCAACAGTGTGTAAGCATCAAATACAGAGTCTTTAAATTTGTATTCATTTCAATGAAAAGTAAATGCAAAATTTTTCCAGGGCAGAATACAACACTTACTTTGCCTAAAAGTAAATAATTACACAAAGATAACAGAGTCAAGCCTTTGAATTACAATCTTTAAAACTTGCATAGTTGGGTCAAATACCAGAAAATTAATTAAAACAAACAAAACCAAGAAAACAAAATCCCCTAAACGTTTAACTTGGTCTCTAGAAGGAGTAAAGCTCAGCTGTTAGTCATGAGACTGTGAAGTACTTTCATCTCTGGCTGCTACTGGCTTCAGCTTTGTATGAGAATATAAGCAAGATGATGAAGGGCCTGGAGCACCTTCCATATGAGGAAAGGCTGAGAACGCTAGGTCTGTTTAGCTTGGAGAAGAGGAGGCTGAGGGAGGATCTTATCAGTGCTTATCAATATCTAAAGGGTGGGTGTCAGAAGATGGGGGCAGGCCCTTCTCAGTGGTGTCCAGTGACAGGACTGGGGGCAATGGCCATAAACTGGAAAACAGAAAGTTCAACCTGAACATGAGGAAATACTTCTGCACGTTGAGGTGACAGAGCACAGGAACAGGCTGCCCAGAGGGGGGGTGGAGTCTTCTTCTCTGGTGACTTTCAAAAGCTGCCTGACTTGTTGCTGTGTGATCTACTCTAGGTAATCCTGCTCTGGCAGGAGGGTTGGACTACATGATCTCTAGAGGTCCCTTCCAAGCCCTTCCACTCTGTGAATCTGTGACTTGAGTGGCTGCAAACCATCAAAGTTTTTCCACAGTCACATGCAGTGGAAAGAAAAGTTCTCTTTCAATTTTCACTATAGCCATGAAAAAATGCTAAGAGCTTCTTCATCAGAATATGTATTCCTACATGTGCATGGATCAATGGACAGTGAGGACCTAGACCTGGTGGCTGGGTGATTAGGGAGGAAAAAAACGAGGCAGAGACATATTCATACCTGGCTAACCTAGGAGTTAAGACTCAGGTATCACTTGATAAGACTGTCATTGCAGACACTCTGAAAAGCTTGAAAGGATTAAAATACTCCTATGAAAGACAGCTTTTTCAGAAAATAACAGTTAATTATTTCAACCCCGTTGTATTTCATATAACTCTCCAATGAATCCCAGGCATAATTCCACTTATATCCTCCGTGGATTATTGGTAGATTACCTTCTGGCTATGATTTTGGGCTTCTAGACAGACCTATGAGCAGATTGAACTGGAAAAAGTGCTATGAGTTTGTGAATCTTAGGGAGACTTGCCAGGTGGACTATCCCTGGAAGATCTGGACACCAAGGGTTTCCAGGGTCTATAGTAGCAAGATAGCAAATGATAACAAGACTTCCAGACTTGCTGTCATCATACTGTAAGCTTCAGGCCCGAGGTACAGAGTATCTAATCAGACTGCTAAACCTAGGGATTTAAGGCAGCTGCTCAGTGGAACTGATATTTTTATCTATCTCAATGAGCAACCGAAGTAACAATGACAGGGAACCTGCTTGGCTGGTCTTCTGTAACTGTAGTTCTGCTCAAAATTTCTTTTTTTTTCCAAAAGATTTAATTCTCTGAGTTCAGCTAAAAATACATTTAAAAAAATAATCCTAAGAAGTACTGGAAAACCTTATTATTTAATTCTAATCAAAGACTTCATATAAATTATGAAGGGAAGGGACTGTGTAAACCAAACTCTCCTTCAGAGAAGTGTTTTGCTCCCCATAGTTTCCTCATTAGCCCTACTCGCCACTCAAAATGTTTATAATTGGACTCATGGTGATTCCAGCTGTTCCCTCTTTCCTGAGAAAGAGTCTAAATGTTGTAGGTACTGAAGCTGGAGTTTGATTATCCCTGTCCGCTCCATATGAAAGTCTTGATCATTCTTCACTCTCCATGCACCAACACTGCAGACATGTACTGAATTGTCCTTTTTGAACTTCATGGAGACATTTTGCAACTGAAAATGGAGAAAGGTGGAAATAGATTGGAAGTAGATGCACCTGCAATCTGGATAATAAGGCTGCACAGGCTCTTCTGTATTTCATGATGCACATGCTACTCCAGGAGTGCAAATGGTGAAGAGGTGGATATAGCTATTAACTTAGCTTCCCAGTACAGCTATTTCTATGAATGTTAGAGCAGGCGTTTACATTTTGCCAGTGTGAGACTGATTTTGTTAAAAAATAATGTTTGGTATATCACCCACAGAATCTCTACCTGCTTTTCTACAACTTTACTTTTTTGACAGAGATCACTCTGTAGTCTGTCAACAGAACTTTCTGTAGTCTGTCAAAAGCCCTTTTTAATACAATTTTTGGAATATTTTTAGCTCTGTAATACTGTTTCCTTCACCCCCGCGATTACATAGTTTTTTATATGTTACTATTGTAAAAAACCCTCCACTTTTTTACTTGTAAATTTATAAAATTCTGGCCTTGTCAGATCTGGGGACCAAAAGGGACAACTAAACTTGTAATTTCTGAAGTTATTTTCAGGTATTTTAAAAGTTTTTATTATATTGTGCATTGCATACTGTGAGGACCAGTGGGACCTCCCAATAGTTCTGTGTCTTGTCTCCTTGCACAGCAAGTTATTCTAAATATATATACAGTAGTAATTTACAACACACACAAACTAAAAATTTAGAGAATAAAATACAGCACAGAAATTCTACCTGAATGTAACAAACGTAGAACTGGCCTTTGCCTTTTAGAATGAAAAGGTAGCATTGCACTGTCAGAAAGAGGCAACCTATGATTTCTATACATGTACAGAAGAAATATATGAGAAGAATTTTCAAAGTAGAAGCAAGATCTGGCAAATTGCTTGGTTGCAATTACTTTTGAAATTAAGCAATAAATTATTAAAAGTTGATGCACTGTTGCTCAGAGATTATATACATGTTTCCTCTAAGGAAAAAATATTCCCTTTAGTCTACCCTTTAAATAAAATTTAGGAAACATTGACAGATTATAATCTCCAGGAACAACTGATAATTTAGAAGAATCTTCCTTTATGATTGTAGCAGTCAACTATGGTTGTGCAACACTTGCAAGGTTTAGCGGGGTACCTTTCAGTGCCCTGTCCAGTCCATTATTTAATGTTGCATCTGCTCTTTTCCCCAGCAGTTAAGTTCTTATAGATGGAGATAAATCAAGCTAGAAATTATACTTAGCCAAGTTTAATAGTTCTGGGGGAAAAAAAAAAAAAAAAAAAAGAGAGTACTTTGTAGCATCAAGACTCTGTGTGTCCATACAAATTGGGATCCAGAAATGTCGATCTGGATGCTGTCCAAAACATAGTCATGTTTGTTATTTCAGCCAACAGGTGATGAGTTACCTGTCAGAGATGGAAAGGGAAGAAGAGCAAAAATAACTTCAGTACTTTCTCTAATCTCTATAAAACCTTTGTTGTCCTAACCCCAAGCAGTATGAAAATTTCCTTCTCTCCACTCAAAGATTTCTTGGGATCATTCTAATTGATAGTCAGTTATAAATGAGATGCGAGAGTGTTTAAGTTGATAGATGAGTATTTTGGGGAATAACCTTAATTTGCTGTTACTTGTGCTGAATTTGGACCTTATTACTCAAAACCCAGAAATGAGCAGCTCTAATGGTAACATTTTTTCATGTTTCAGACACAAAGTACTAACATCAGTAAAAACCTTCTGAACAGCCCTTTCAGGCTAGAGATAAGATGAAACACTTCATATGTCAGGACTGAAGTGTAAATACTGGGAATAGTTTTGCCACACCCAACCCATTGTATATGAACTAATACTTTGTCATGACCGTGGATTTCTACCAGCAACCAACTCATAAAAATCTCATTTATGAATGTATCATACTGCTCTCTGCCTAAACATTTTTATAGTATCATGTTACATCTATTGCTGCAATGTAATCTAATACAAATTCAGATAAGTGATTAATTCCTGTGTGTAAGATGACATTCAGTGGCAAAATATTATTCTGTGCAGATGGCTCTGAACCATCCCTAAGCAAAGAATAAACTGCTCAAAAATAAGATGTCCTTGCTGAGTTCAAAGGTAATTTTTGTTTTTGCTTTGCCAGCATTAACTAGTTTAAATGGCTTATTAACTCCTGAAAAACTCAGCTGGAAGACAGCTCATATACATGTATATTTGCTGACAATTTCTGAAAGGAACATGAGGGAGAATGACTTTGTTTCATTACTCTGTAACCTCCTTAAGGGAGAGTTCTCAGTGACTTTACAGCACCAACTGTGATTAATTACAGTTACTGAGAAGATTTGACATTTAAAATAAAGTTATTTTTCATTCTTTAATATTTCCCTGTGAGAAAGTCATCCCAGATATCAGAGCAATGCCATGTATGTGTATTCCACTCTTCCCTCAGCAAATGAATGTGAAGACCCACTTCACAGTGCTTTGACGACTTTTATCCCCTTAATCCTCAAAAAGAAGGGCAAAAACCCCCCAACTTAAAAGGTAATTATATGTTTTCCTTGAGAATCACATTTTTTATGCTAAATAGAATTAAGCATGGAAAAATATGGCTGCTTATTTCAAGGGTTACTTATTCCTTTGAACACAAATGAAAACAAGTTAAAACCAAAGATAAGCAAACATCAACCTAAGAAAGACAATTAGATTAATTTCACTGCAAGTTGAAAAGACTGTAACTTCCAGAGAAACATTGCAAAATGTAACTCCCCATAGGTCTGCAGACTTTAGGAGGGGATTCTGAGAACACAACTCACGACTGATATCCACAAGTCACCAAGGAGAAGGAGATGAGTCTTCTCTTGCGAGGAAGAAATTGCATGTTCTTTTTTATGTTGCAAATGCAGTATAACACAGACTAAGGAAAAATGGACACAATGTCTATGCGTGGGTTAAATGGATATGCATTTTGGTCATCTGCCTTTCAGTGATTCTCTTCTGGTGTAAAAGATTTCCTTGAAAGTAAAAAATTTCCTAGACTTAAAAGTTGCCTTCTGCAAAGCTCAGAGCTAATAGCAGATTACAGGTTAAACATACTGTAATTGCAGATCATTTGGCATCAATCTGAGCAGCAGGCAAACTGTGAAATGTTCAGGTGAGAGACAGCTGGCTGGAAATAGATTTGTAAAGGCTTTCCACAGCCCCAAAGATGGGAGGGTTTGTCATCCGGCATTTGAAAGTTCAAAAGAGTCTGACAGAGTCTTCATTTGGGATTTGAGCGAAGAGTTTGAAATTTCTCTAATAAGTAGCATTAGAAACAAATGTTTTTCCTTTTCTTTCTCTCTTTTTTCCAAGTGAGGCATAAATAAAATGTAATGGTTTTAAACTTAATTCTTTAATATATGAATAAACATATAGGCACACACCTTTTAGTCTCAGAAGATTTCTAAGTGAATGGTGTTTTAAAGAGAATCTCTAACCAAAGTGAAATAGTTCTTTTTTTTTTCAGATGAAAATACACAGATACACAGATACACCCTTTCTCCTTCTAGAGCTTCAGACTGCATGACGTGATTCAGTGAAGCATTGAAAGTTGGACTAAGCTGTAAGAAGACTTTAAATGAGTGTTAAATTCTTTTGTGGGTGGAGTTCAGAAGACTGTAGTATAGCATTTCTGTTTCAGGGTTTGCCTGTTCCTGCTACTTACTATTCCTTGATCCTTGTATGCCCAAAGTATTGCTACATACTTTGGCTCTTCTGCACTACATTTTTATTTTGGAGAACAAGGATTTAATAGAGATTTAAGTAGAATATAACCAGAGTGCTCAAGAATTTGGAGGATAAAGCCTTTTTTGTATAGCCATACTTCTCTCTAATAGAGTACTACCCCTTCTTTTCTTTCACTCCTTTTCCTTGAAGAGTAATGTTCTTGAAGGATGATGCAAAAAAAAATGAATGATTATTAGCCAAATTTCTGTTCTAACAGATGCCTGCCTCAGAAAAACTTGTCTTATAATTCACAAAAAACAGAATGTGGGTTCTCAATGCTTTTTATTCTTTTGAGTTTCCCAAACCACTTATCTGTGTTTTGACATCAAACAATTCAACCTTTTCTTCCTTCTAAGAGCTACAACCTCAAATGCTTTTAAAATACTCAAACCAGAAATTTCTCCTTTTCAGTGAATCATTCTCCAGAATCACAGCCTTAGAACCCTGAGCCAACATTTATCCATTCCTTATTTGTCAAACAATGTATCCTATGTCTCAAGAGGAGTTATCAGGACATTAAGGATTGAAAAAGATTTGTAAAAATATTGATAAGGTAATGGTAAATTCATGCTTTCCTTTAGACAAATAAATGTAAAGTATTGAGCTTACAAAAAGTCTGATAAGCACAACTATGGGGGACCGGAATGGTCACGTGTGGCTGAGTTAGAAACTACTATGGGGTTGAGTACAAGTGTGGCTGAGCAACTCAATGTGCATGTGAGGTACAAATTGTTGTACAACCCTTCTCACATGCTTAGGTAAGATAGCTGTGCAGAATCTATCTCCAGCCCATAGGCTGTCCAGTGCAGTATGCGATATAGTACTGAAGTGAATTTAGAATATTTTTGCCAGGGAATTAAAACTGAGGAACCGTTACTTCTTCAGCTTGCAATAAGGCCATTTTCACTGCTGTGAGGGTAGACTGACATCATCAACATGAGGCTTTTTCATTGGAGACCAGTGGGAATTCTGGTGATCATGACTTGTACAAGGATATTCAGGATCTCAGCATTGTCAAAATGATAGATCAAAGCACTCAGGGAGATGTGTGGGTACCCAATATCTTTGCAGATCTAGATGGCGACTGCACACTCTTAAGTAAAGAAGTGACTGGTCTGACAATTACCAGCTCCATGAAAGCTAACTTTATATTTTTTACGCTGACCCTCGCATGTAAAACCATTGACATTGACCTTTTTGTAGCTTCTCTACAGCTCAGTAGTGAGAACAGTGATACATGTATGACTTGGAAAGGGTGTTAGGGGAGGAACAGCTCTTCTAACACAAGAACCCAAATGCAAAACATTACCACATTTGAAGAACAGTCAATGAGTCCCGTTACCAATGACATTAATAGAGTAATCCAAATAATCTCTGGATGAAAAAGAAATTAAGACTTTTAAAACAAGAGTAGTTGGGGAAATATGAAAGTTGATTTGAGGTATTTTAATGAAACTTTCTAAGGGTTAATTTGTGGTGATAGGGTGACTGCTTGTTTGCTTGAGGTTTGTTTTTTTTTTTTTCCTGTTAGGGAAAAATAGCACTATGATTCTTTTTAATAGTTTTTTTGGAACATCTGTTATGATACCAAAACAGGTACTTAATCTTAAATGACACAGTATCTTGCATTTAGAATGCAGTCTGCAGAATGAATACTAATCTCTCAGTGAAGAATGTGCCACCTTTACCTTATTTATTGCAAACATATTGACATTGATCTTATCAGCTATGCTGAATGACTGCAACATAATATGGGACATAACAATTTCTTGTTTTGTGAAGTAATCAAAGCACATTCCTTTGGATTGTTACAACACGATAAAATAAACAATAGATCCAAAAACTCTCTTCTTCTGGAGAAAGCAGCTGCTCATGGCTTTGCCGGATGTATGTTTCTCTGGGTAAAAAACTGGCTGGATGGTTGGCCCAAAAGAGTTGTGGTGTATGGAATTAAGTCAAGTTGGCACCTGGTCACAAGTGGTGTTACCCAAGGTTCAGTACTGGGGCCAGTTCTGTTTGATATCTTCATCAATGCCCTGGACGAGGGGATTGAGTGCACCCTCAGTAAGTTTGCAGATGACACCAAGTTGGGCTGGAGTTTTGATCTTCCTGAGAGCAGGAAGAGTCTCCAGAGGGATCTGGTCAGGCTGGGTTGATGGGCCAAAGCCAACTGTATGAGGTTCAACAAGGCCAAGTGCCGGGTCCTGCACTTGAGTCACAACAACCCCTTGCAACACTACAGGCTTGGGGACGAGGGGCTGGAAAGCTGCCTGGAGGAAAAGGACCTGGCGTTGTTGGTCAACAGTGGCTGAATATGAGCCAGCAGTGTGCCCAGGTGGTCAGTGGCATCCTGGGCTGTATCAGGTACAATGTGGCCAACAAGGCAGGACCAGGACAGTGACTATCCCCCTGTACTGGGCACTGGTGAGGCCACGCCTCTAATCCTGCGTTCGGTTTTGGGCCTCTCACGAAAAGAAGACACTGAGGTGCTGGAGCGTGTCCAGAGAAGGGCAACAGAGCTGGTGAATGGTTTAGAGAACAAGTTTAATTCCTCTTACATTCAGCTAATTCCACTGGGTCTGTCTCCTTTCTCTGGGCAGTGTAATTGCAGAACCTTTAGTACCATTCCTTCTGCAAAACTGAAAACATAAGTATACTCTAAAAAACCTTGTCTATACACTTTTTCTTTCCATTTCACTTTCATTATTCATGAATGGTGATGAGCACTGTATCAGATGATAGATAAGCATGCCACATTTTTTCTTAGTATTTACTATTTCTCTTTCTAAAAGCCATTTGGAACACAGGTTCAAATAAGAGCTTTTAGATAACCCTAGTTTACTTGTGGAAACTTTCCAGGTGATGTGGTATCCAACTACCAAAAAAAAAAAAAAAATCAGGACACTTCATCTTCCAAGAAAGATCTAGTGCACTCAACCTAAATATTTCCAGAAGCAGTTATATGTTAGTGATCCTTTACTGCTGCCTAGCATCTCCTCCAGTAGTGTGTAACTCCTCACTTTCATCTCTCCATTTTCCTATCCCCAAGCAATAGTGTCTAAAGTTGAAAACAAGCCCAAACCAGAAATATCTTTCCTTGCATCCCTGCATTTGATTTTCAAGACTAATTACCTTCTGTCCATTCAGTAGCACTAGCATCTGCATTAAAATGTCATTCTGAGTTAAAATATCATTCTAAGCAGCGTAAGACATTTTATGATTTGATTTTTTGCTTCTAACCTTCCCTAACACACCAGTCTGTGTCCTGCAGAGTCCTTAATTATTTTTCCTGACTTCATTCAGCAAGATTGCTTTTAATTTTTTATTTGTTAACTTGTGGATAAGAAATGGAGTTTAAACATCTTTAACTAAAATAGGGGACAGATTCTGATCAGGAATTGAGGATTATTCCATTCAATTTAGCACATTGACACAAAATCAAGAAAATGGTACTTCCTATCTGTCTGTAGTTGCTATTACAGGAAACAACCACTTCTTAGGAATACTTACAATGATGTGCACATTTACATAACTGTGTTGTGATCATACTGAAGTTGAGAATTAGACTGTTTGTCAGGCCAGGAAAGAAGTGAGATATTTAACTGTCTGTATAACTGGACTAATTTGGTCTGTTCCCCCTGCACCATCTGTATTTTGAGAGATAGAAAAGAAACAACAATGGTCATTAATAGTTAAAAACTGTAGACATAGGAGCCCTCTAGTCACTTTATGTGCCAGAAAAGTGGTTATTGATTATCATGCTTTGTTGTACCACCTTCTGAAATACCTAACATATATATATATACCTGAAAACATCTCCCTTTCAGAAAGAAAAAATGTGGTCTCTGAAAGTAGGACTAAAGGACGGGGAGAAACAAGAAATTGGAAGAGGACCTTATCTTTTTTTATATATATATATGCCTCTGTGTGCCTATACATAATGCACATGCCATTTTTGCTTTTTGCAAAGTCCTCTTACTGGATTGAAAATAGATGTATATGTCAGTATGTATATATGAACGTATATGGAAAGATGAGAAGTCCTGTACAGTGTTACATGTATTTGCTATTACAAAGTTAAACCACAACACTGCTACGTTATATTTATTAAAAATCAATATGCTTTTACAGATACATCCTCTAGACTTTGCTGTCTTAATGTTCTGCCTCTAAAGAATGAGACTCTCCCATTTAGCCAAAATGCCATTTTCTAGTTCAAATTCTTGGACTCAGTTTGTTTTTAAAGACAAGTCATCCATAACACTGACAGTAGCATTTTCTTTAATATTAAAAAAAAAAAAAAAAAAAAGACAGATTTACAATACGGAGAAGATTAGAAAAGTGCAGGAGTAATGCACACAAGCTTATTTTACTTATTTAAATTATCAGCATCTGCATTTATCATAGTTTCATATAACATAACTAAATGAAGTACCCACAACAGATATAATCCTGAGCCTTGCACAGACTATAGCATTGGTTATAAAAAATAGGTGGATGTGAGTAAAAACAGAGCCCTGACAAAATCTGTAGTTTTTTTTCCCCTCTCACTCAGGCCTGTTTTTTAAGTCATATATATAGAAAGATCTATGCTTTTCTGCCCTTGCTCTGCTTTGGTCACGTAAAGATCCCTTCTGGTGTGAAAACTGCATGGGTCAGGTCTACATGCAGGGGAGTTTGCCCATGTAAGCTAAACATCCAGAAGCACTGGGGAGCATTTTGCAGAGAGCCCTCCACTTTCTCACTGGGAGCAGAGTGCTTCTGAGGCATTGTGCCAGTGTTCACCACGGCTTTGACAATAGAGGTATATAGCTTGTTTGATCAAATATTAGTGCTTAATAAAAGGAACAGTGCTGCTTTCAGACCTTGGACATTTGTGCAATGGGCCCAATTCAGGACTCATTTTTGGATGAGACTATAATACCTTCGATATTGCATCAGTTCATTTAACACAATTTCACAAAATGGCCAGTAGCAGACACCTGTAGACAGGTGTAAGAACAAAGTAAATGTGCAGAGATACTTTCCCAAAACACTCCAATTTCCAGCAGTTTCTGTTTCAAAGACATCTTTTGTTGGACTTTTTTTCTAGCATTTTTTCCTGTAGTTTTTTTAGATTTATACAGGCAGTCAGCATCTACAATACTTTGGGGCAAAGAGTTTCTCAGTTTAGCTGTATATTAAATTTAGATATGTGTATATGAAATTTACACACAGCATTAAGCTAAATCTGTCAGGTTAAGAGTGGCATTAGGGTTATTGACTTGAAGGCCAGGCAAATGAGTTCTTAGGGTTCAGTTATAAAGACAGTTCCTTACAGCCAGAATTGCAAGATCTTAAAATGCGTTAGCTTGACAGACTGACTATCTTTGTTAATTCTGGGAACAGCTATTCCACATGCAATTGGGTTAGTAGTTAGCCTGTCCCAGTCTACCCATTGTCTTCAGTTTGTTATTTGTAAGAAAAAGTTTCCTAGCACAACAGGAATCTGGTTGGCAAATGAGGCTCTTACATACTATCACAAATTGAGTAATAAAAGGCTGACTGAGTAATCAGTCCCCAGCTTCTATGCCAAAAGTCCCAGTATGTTCTTTTTCAGGTTGGAAATTGTGTCGCATGACTTGGGCTTACAGAAGTAGTTGAAAGAAGATAAATTTTAAATATTATTGCCAATTCTCAAAGGTTTCCCTACTGCTGTGTACCAACAGAGCTAAATTTTCTAGTGGACCTCTGTTTACCTCACAGTGTTACCTAAGTAGTCTAGAAAGGCAGTAAATTTATAGTATCTGTAAAAAATTATTGAAGGCTGAGGATATAAAAGAACTCAAACAGAAGACACATTGAAGGAAAACAGTTGAGGGAAGATTGCAAATACCAGTCCTCACAATTTTTTGAAATGTATTTACAACATCACTATGAGTATTTTTATTGGTATTGCTTTTGTAAAGATGTGGAATATACTGTCTTGGGAGTTCTCAGTGCCAAATCCTGAGACTTGTGTAGTTCTTTGTCATGACTCAAAGTTTCCACTGACATGAAATGAGAATACAAAGGCAGCAAAAAGTCATCTAGTATGTTGACCCAATAAAGAAATACACATTTGTGTCCATGAGTAGCTGACAAAGAAAAACATCAACAAAAATTCTCCTCCAAACCACTAACTGCTAATAAAATGTACAGCAAAACCAACTTTTGTGCCAGAGGGTTCTTTCCAGTACTGTAAGCATCTACGATAAATTCCCTACATGCTGTTCAGTTAAGTTCAAATCATCTGAATTATTGAACATGACAGAGAAAACCATCCTCATCTTAAAAAGAGCTGCACACTCCTAGGGGCTGTTAAATTCAGGGAACAGAAATAGTGCCAGATCCTTCTGGTGCCATCCCACTGATGCCAACAGACTTCCATCAGCATATCTGACAGCAGAATTTAACTCTTCATTTTTATACAAATGAAAACTTTATGGTAGTGTTAAGAAGCCAGGCCATTGAAGGCTGCAGTTAAAAATGTCATTCCCCTATGAACTGAGTGTAGACAAAATAATAATATATATATATATGTAAAAGAAAAGTCATGTTTAAGCCTTCAACTTGTTTCAGACAAATAAATGACATATTACATCATCTAACAAAATACTTCTGTGTTAGTAAAATCATAGGAAATCTCTTAAGATAAAAATAAAATTTAAAAAAAAGGACCTTTCTGGATGTAGCTTTCGCATAGGTCGAAATACGCTGCTATGTACAGAGTTTAGTGTGTTAGTAAACCTTAATTGTACTGAGTGATCATTAGTGTAGCTTTATGTGACTGACACTATATTCAGTCACAGACGATATATCCTCAGCTGAGATTAGAGACCTGTAACAATAATCACTAAACAGAAGTTTAGCAACAGAAACCTTTTCATCCATCCCACCTTGAAGAGTTTGCAGCCTACTCAGAGAAAACAAACAGGACCAGACAGGAGATCTGTCTCAGACGAGTTTTACAGTTGCAGTCTGGTGATTGTGATGTCGAATCAATTGTAGTAAATTCAAACACACCTGGTGACATTGTTCCCTGGCATTTTCAGGATGTTCCCTGGGATTAATTTTGTCTCTTTAAACTGACATTCTTCAGAAATAATTCCATGTGGAGTTTGTCATATAGGAAATGCCAGGGTTCACTCTGAGTAGTCAGGTTGAGTGCAGCCATCCTGCATTGAAAGGGAAAGTAGTTTCTTAGCATAAGCAGTGACCACTCTCTTAAATTGGTTCCTGATGCCTAGGAATGTTTCTGATGAAGTCTAACCAATTAAATGTTTGCATAAATGTCTAGTTTCCATTTAATCAATTCCTACATTAAGTACCTAAGGTACATCAGTAAAATCCAGAGTGCATACATCAGGTAGACAGGGCTATCACAGTTCCTTCTTGGAATTTGACCTGCAGATATCCCAGTTCCTGATCTTTCCATTCTTAACATCAAGCATATGATCCATCATCATATTACATACAAAGTATATAATTTCATACATCAAAGACAACCAACAGAGATAAAAGTAAATTATTTTTTATAAAAAAGTGAATGGGGTTCCTAAACCTGAAATTGTTCATAAACTTAACATTTAGGTAATGTCCATCTGCTAGTCCCCTGGGTGGAGAGCAGAGAACTGGTCAGGTGAAGCAGTTCTTAACATTGCTATCACCAGAGATCCATGGAAATCTAGATTTTTGATTCCCAGTAAAATAAAACACAATTGAGGCAACATCATTTTCAGTGAAACAGTGGTAACATTGACATGCTTATGCTTGCCTTTCACTAAGGGAAGTATCTAGAACAACTGTGGTCCTGATGTACTTATCTTGTTCAAGTGTATATGTTGAGTTTTCTTGTTCATATTTCAGGAATAACAAAACTGAAGAGCAACTTGGAATTGGGTGCTCTTATTCCCAAGCTATAAATACAACTAAGACTTTTGGTTTAGTTTCTAAACTTAATTTTTTAGTAATTTATTTATTTTTAAAACAGAGCATTAGCTGCTTTATGTGTGTGCTTCACTGAGACATAAAATCAAGGTATTGATTATTTGTAATCTTCAAAAATCCTATGCCAGTCTCAAATAATTTCTGCTTTTTATCCACCAAAAAAAAGTCAGCATGATTAATTATACCCCAACCACACTGTCAGCTATGCATACTCCTTCTGCTTGATGCCTGTTCCTAACAATTTTCAGTCTTGCTATGCATTTTTAAAGAACAGCTGAATCCTACTCCAGGGTGACCCCCCAGAAAAACAAATATCAACAAAAAAAATGATGAACTGCAATCTGTTGATATGCAACTTTCCTAATCAATGAATATTTTCCATAGATTAATGAATTCATTTTTGCAAAATAATGCCTGATAACTGAGTATTTATCAATTTATTATGAGGAATGAAAAGGAATATTGTCTTCAATATTGTTAAAACATTTCAGAATATCTCTAAACAGAACAATAAATACCTTACCCTCAAGAACACAAGAAACTGGATCAGACTGATAAGAATCATGAGTAGGAAAAACCTGCTAAATCTGAAACTGACTAGACTTTCTTTATTTTCAGTTTTGTGTCATAGATTCAGTTCCTGAAATATGGAAGTGTGTGTATGCTGTACTGAAAAACAACTTTAGGATGCATCTTCACCACATTATGTATCTTCTAGTATTTCCATGAGAAAAATATCTAAGTATAGTCAATCCTGTCTATATGATGAGGGCAAAAGGGATGCAGATACCATTTTTCACTTAAGTCCACCTGATTTTCTTTTTTTTCTAAGAAAGCTTAGTTTAAGGACACTCACACATTGTATGCTCTCTTCTTTTGTTGTCATTGGCAGAAGTCCTCAAGCTGGTTGTTCTGAAGGAAATTATTTTATTATAGAATAATCTATGATGGAAGGGACCTCAAGATGTCTCTAATCCAACATCCTGCTCAAAATTGCGTCAGCTCTGAGGTCAGACCAGATTATTCAGGGCTTTTTCCAGTCAGGGCTTGAAAACCTCCAAGGGTGGACGTTGTAAAACCTTTCTGGGCATCCTGCACTTCTACATGATTGTCCATATAGTAAAAAAAAATTTTCCTTATATCTAGTATGAATTTCTCTTGTTTCAGTTTATGCCTGTTATCTCTTATCCAACCACCAGGCACCTCTGTGATGAATCTGACTAGTGTCTTCTCACTGACTCATCTGTTACCAGATCCCACCATAGCCTTCTCTTGTCCTGGGTGAACAAGCCCATTTTCCTGTTTCTCATCATGGGCCACATGCTTCAGCCCCCCACAGTCTTGGTGGTCCTCTGCCACCAAAAATATAAAAATATTTTTAAAGTGAACACTTCACAGAAATTTCAGAGCTCATGCTCATTGTGATTTTTATTTTTAAATGGAAAGATTTATCATTCTAACCAAAGATTATATTGCTCTGAAAAATTCAAAGATAATAACTACCTCTTTTTGTATATGTTTGAATTCATTTCATTTGTGCACTCCAAGATGAAATCTTATTCTACCTCCCTGTCTAATTTTCCTGGAGATTCTTTCTTTGAGATTGTAAATTCAGTGCACAAAGAGTAAATTTCAAGTATTGCTTTTATAGGTAAGATGTTTTCATGTTCACAACAATGATATTAATTATGCTAACGTTAGCCTCTGTTACATCAAATAACCCTTGCTTGTATATCGTGACCCTGCTATCCTCTAAACTGTGTGGTCCATCCCAAATCAAACATGGTGTTTATAGTATATGTCTACAACGTGAAGGGTTGTACTAGCATGTAGTAGCATGTCAAACATTTCCTAAGCAGATCCCCATACCCTTTACTGAGTTGAGCATTCTGCCATGCAGGGCAAAGAAATGTTAGGGACAGCTCTCATTGTTCATCTGCCCTAGCAGCAAACATTGCTCTCTATGTGCACTTTGAAATCACAAGAATTACGTGGAAAAACTTGCCCATTGATCCAATGAATCAAATCTTTCATCTTAAGAGCCAATATAATTGACTGCTATGGTGGGCTGTTTTCAATTATTGCCCCAGAATTTATTGGCTTCTCTTCCTCCTAGGAACCTTGAGAGTTAGGCAGGGAATTCTGTCAGTGTCTCCCTTTAAGGAAACTGTTGCAATAGATATTCTTAGTTGTGTTTTAATAATTTACAGCATTGTAGCTGAAAATATATCTTGGCCTATTGCCATCGCTGTGCAGCAGATGAAGCAGAAATCAGGTGGGATGGTCCAAAGAGCTTGAAACTATGGCAGTTGACTATGTTCACAGTACTGATTCATATCCCTGATGAATAAAGTCCATTAAGTCTAGAAAGTTAAGACAAGGTGTAATGCCTATAAACTGAAAAAGAGTAGGTTTAGAGTAGATGTAAGTTCTTCACAGAGAGGGTGGTGAGGCACTGGAACAGGTTTTGTAGAGAAACTGTGGATTCCCCCTCCTTGGAAGTATTCAAGGCCAGGCTGGATGAGGCTTTGAGCAACCTTGTCTAGTGGAAGATGTCCATGCCCATGGCAGGGGGGTTGGAACTAGATGATCTTTAAGGTCCCTTCCAACCCAAACCGTTCTGTGATTCTATGAAAGTTAGTCTTCCCAAGTTAATGTTAGATACCTGAAGATGCAATCAGCTTCTTGCTTCTAGTGTTGATAAAGCATTACCACGGAATGGTGGGTTAGCAAGGAAAAAAAAACCCAAACAAACAAAAAAACCAAACCAAACCAAAATAAAAAACTCCAACCAACCAACCAAAAAAAAAAAAACCCACACACCAAACAAAACAGGAGAGAAAAGCAATGGCAGGTCAATTTCAATGAATTTGTGGCAAGTGCACACAATGTAGAGCTGAATTTGCAGGAATAGAGTCTCTGATTTTGGTACATCCAAGGGAATCCAGCCATATAGCCCTGCTAGCCTTTGAGGACAAATTTTGGTAGTGATAACTGTGGAACTAACAGCAGCTCAGCAAAAGTCAGATCCCGAAATCAAGAATGGCAAGAGGATTTTTGAACCTCAGCTGCAGAATCCACTGAGTACAATATTTTGTGGATTGAAGCCAGCTAATTTAAAGCTAGCCTGAGCATCTTGCAAACCCCAGCCACACACATCAGCACTGGACATACAGGCTTTTTACACAAAACACCTGTTCCATCTTTCTTGTGCTGCTGATGGCAAGGCTGGAGGACAAATCCATTCTGGGCATCCAGAGCAGGCTGTGACCTTCACTGAGAAGAGAAGTTGTGAGGGAATCAGGGTGTGAAATTGGAGTTACCTACTGTAATTTTACAAAATTAAAATGAAATGAGCAGACTGTGTTCCTAGCCAGCTTCTTGCAGATCAGAGATGGGCCACTCTGTTCCAGAGGCTAACAGGAATGTTGGTAATGAAACAGACTCGCAAGCTGACAGCACTTTCCCTGTGAAACACCATCCTCTTGCAAAGCTGTTGCCCTTGATAAAAAGGGATCAGAGGGTCATACTTTTCTCCCTGCTGAAAGTTTATTACACAGGCAGATGCTCAAGCAAAACTTATTAGGGGTATTGCTTCCTCTAGCATCCATCTCCTGCCAAATGTCCATTTTGATGTGCCACTTGACTTGTCATGGGATGAAGCCAGGACTGTTTGCTTTTTTTTTTTTTTTTGAGGCATACTGCACCATGCTCTTTTGACTACTTCATAAGCTCTCTTTTAAATGCTGATTTTTAATCTCTCTGGCTCTTTTGACTTCTACTAACCTACCCCTTTCTAGCATCCTGGAACTTAGAGCTAGAGTGACATGCAGTGATGTGAAAGCAACTAGCTTGTGCAATGCCCTGTGCTTGTTAGATTACTACCATGCACCCTGTTTAAAACATATGCATAAAATACTATATTCCAACTTCAATAATAAAAGGACTAAAAAGTGCAAGTTAAGTTACACCAAATTTTTAATGAAATATTGTCTTTGTATTTTGATTACATTCTGTCTTAATATATATGAAGGTAGCAGGCAGGTCTAAGGTGGTTTATGACATTTACTGAGTCATTCTTTGCTCTCCTCACTGACTTGCTGTAATTTGATTTTTTCCCTGTGCAGTGCTGTGAGGAAAAAGAGAACTATTCAGAGGTGCTCAACAATATTGATCAATTATAAATGATGAATTTGTAATGTGTGATGGTACAGATCCATGTGATGTTAAATCTTTGTGTAGCTAACGAGGTAAATTTATGTGAGTTAGCCAGCTGAGTCTCTCATTGTTCTGCCAACAGTATGCAATTAACTCTGTACTAACAGGCTATAGTGATTTCTGAGTTGCCACCTGAAGACATATTCCTGAATTAGATATTATATATACTTCTAATTCTCCCTGTTTTACCCAAACATACACACATGATTTTCATCTATATATATAGCCAAAAATGTTACTTCAACATACCATACAGGCATAATCTATAATTAATATGAAAATGGTGGCAAAATTCACACTAGGTAATTTTTCCTTTTGCTGAGAGAAAGTAATAAATTCTCATTTTGAATTCACTTTGGGTGCAAAACCAATCCCATTCAGTGATAATAAAGAATCGTTAGTAATCTACTGCAATTAGAAATTACTATCTGTAGAGTTGTCATTTGATTGCAAGAACAGTCCAGGGGGAGGGTGTCTTGGAGAAATGTATGTGGTCCTACGGATAGTGGGGCCTACCACAGATATCTAATTTAGCAATGCACATTCACAGAACAGTAAAGTTATTCAGCTTGGTTTAATTCCACCTACACATAAGAACTGCAAAGTCATTGATGCCATGACTGTCATGCAACAACATTTCTCCTTGCAGCCCATTTATTTTCTTCTGAGCAAGCCTGAAAGTGCCTTGTCTTCACAGTGGTTTTGAATTCTGCTTAAGCCCTGCCTACACTCCCAGCTGTCTGTCCCTCCTTTTACCTCACCTATAGAGCCTGATCCAGGAGGTAGACTCAGAGGATGCAAAATGCACAGGACCTTGGCCACAACTGGCTCCGCTTCAGTGGCAATGGTTACATGAGAAAAACATTGCGGAAGTCTCAAAAAAATCACATCTAGTTTCCACCTCACCTGTAGGGACAAACCACACATCACAGACAAATGCTGCAACCAACCAGATATGAAAAGTATATGGTGAGAGCAATTCTCATAATTTATCTTCTGAGTACTGAAACTTCTCAAGCAATTACAACTCACATCCTTCCTCTGCTATGCATGTGCCTTAACCACTGGGCAGAGTCATGATTCTTTTTGCTCCTTCCCTGTAGCCTGATGAATCTTTAATTCTTTCATTAAAACTGGATCAGCTACAGCAGGAAGACTTGTCACAGCTTCCCATTTTGGTGTCTAAATTTATTGCCATTAAACTATTGCTAGCAGCTCTTTACTGCTTTTAGCTTGCTTCCTTAAAGAAGTTTTGCTGACATGACTGTGTTGGCTGTTCATTTGCCAGCCTATCCTTAGATGCTAACATCTGCATTTGTTGACAATTTTGGCAAGGTTGAAAGAAGGATAGAAGATTTGTCTACTGAACAGCATTATAAAGATGGACAGGTGGATAGAGAGAACAAGATTAATTAATTTGGTTGAAGAAGAGGAGGCAGTACTCATTTGTTAGTCTTTCTGCTTAGCAGAAGTGGGATTGCTTCATGTTACAAACAGGCTTTGCTGCCTCTTGTACAATGACATGAACCTTGGTGGTGAGGAGACTAACACAGGGAATTTCAAATTCAAGCAGTTCAGGAAAAGAGGGTCTCTTTCTTCTAATGAAAGAAACTTTCTTTTCCTTCAGAATTGCATGCCACAGGAAGTTAACTGAGATGTTCTTGTCTGTCTGCTACTTCTGTTCTTAAGATGTTTATGAAGTCATGATAATTGAACTCATTAAGATCGTTGATAACTGATTCCATATATGTTACTATCACTCTGAACTGTTCACAGGAAAGAAAAAGTACATCTCGTTTCTCAGATCTTGGTTAATCAGTACCTTCCTATTCCTTTGAAAAAAAAAAAAATATTAGAAAGAACATCACATAATCACAAAATCACTGAATGCTAGGGATAGGAAGGGACCTTCAGAGATCATCTAGTCCAAATACCCCAGCCAAAGCAAGTTCATCTACAGCAGGTTGGACGGGAATGCATCTAAATGAGGTTTTAGTATCTCCAGAAAAAGCAACTCCACGACCTCTCTGGGAAGTCTGGCCCCATCCTCTTGACACTCACCCTTTAGATATTTATAAACACTGATAAGATCCTGTCTCAGTCTTCTCTTGTTGGTTTAGCCTTGTCCAGGCTAAACAGATCCATCTCAGCCTATATGGAGGACTTGGAATCATTATATATTTATGGTAAGAAGTACCCAAAGTATTATTTTTAAGAAAATAATAAAATATTGAAGGTTCACATTTTAATAATACTTGATCAGAATTAAAAAGAATTGAAGGAAGGAAGGCAGGCAGGCAGGAAGATAAACATTGCTTTCATAGGGAAATGAAACTTTATATTGGAGCAATATTAATCTTCCTTCAGATGAACTGTGTTGAGGTACCTCACTGAGATTTTTTTTTCTCCTGGTAGCATTGTCAGTTGTGATGAGTACTGAGTACCTTAGGAGATCTTTCCATGATGGTAAAAAAAGTGCTGAAATACCTGATCTTGGGAAGAAATGTTGATTATCTCCATCCAAATTTTGGTCATGTTTTCCCAAATATCTTGAAATGTACAATGATTTACATTTCTCTTCTCTGTATCTCACCTAAGGATCTGGGATTTGACATCTCATTTTATTCCTCCAGGTATGCTATGTGGTGGATTTTACTCAGTTTTGTTTTTATAAAGTGCCATATCTATCTTGCTTTCCTAATTCTTAAATTATTCTAAATACATCTTCATCTTGTTCTAAAAATAATTTAATTTAATCGTTAACCAAATTTGGAGTGAGAGGACCAACCAGTCATTTGAAATGTGAGTTTATTTATAACTTGTTGGTTCAGTCACTTGGAAAGATGTATGAAGCCTGGTCTGGTTCTCTCCTCCCTCTGGCTCTCACTGATGCTTGTTAATGTGGTGTGTAATATAATTGATCTAGTTTGAAAATGTGATCACCTAAATCATGAAAGCAAACAACTCTATTGCTTCAAATCAAAATTCATTTTTAGTGAATGCAAAAGGCTGTTTAAGATATTCTAGTTAAAAAAGAAAAAAAAGTACAGCTGAGGAAGAGGCTTACAAAGTATCCTTTAGATTTATCTATTTTTATAAAATATAGGATCCATGCTTACTGTAAACCTGTCATTTACTAACATTAAAATTAACCTTGTAATTATTTGGGAAGTTAAAAACACCCCACTAGGAATATTTCATCCCAGTAAGAGTCTTCATTTTGAAACTAAAAGGAATTAACAGTTCTTGGAAGTTGTCATGAACTTTCTCTCTTACATTTCCATAGTAATGATGTTCACAGTGAGCCATAATCTCTGCAAATTATTTAATCCATATTATCTCAACTCAGAGAAATAAACCAAAAACTAAACCAAAATCTTTGAAGAGATCAGGAAGTAATCTTGAATTGAACTTGTTTAACAAAATACATGCTAGAATTTTTAGATGCTGAAGGACAATTCCTAACTAAACCAGAAACGTTGCAAGTCTTTACAATTCAGAATAGATTCTGAACTCCTGCTGTCCTGACTATTCGGAAAAATATGTGGGTTCACATTCTTCTTTAGAAAAATATAATAGTATTCAGCATGAGGATATTTTTCTTAATATTCTGAAATCTGGTGGATATGAAATAAAAGAAAACAATACACTATAGTAAATGAAAGAACCAGTGACTATTTTGAAAAGAGTAAAATTGAGTCTATGCAATGAAATAGAATATATCAGTATCAAAAAAGTAGGTATTTCTTAAACTAACTCATCTGTGTGTGTAAGAAAAAAGATGAATAAAGTTATTCTGTTAGTTTAATGACAGAGGACTGGACTTTTTTTTCTTTTTTTTAATTTTTGAAACATCAGTTCAAACTTCATTATCCACCCAAGTAATTCTTATATCTTCAATCAGTTTTTTTACTAAACTTTCTGGGACTTCCACCAGCTGGGAACGATGTCTAACTAGGACGTAAAATAGTTTCTTTTTTACCCATCCCAAGGAGACTATTACAGTGTAGTTAAACACATAAAAGAAAATGTAGGGAAGTCTGAACGCCCTGCTGGAAGGGAAATACATGCATATGTAACAGGAGAAAACATAGAGGAATAAAATAATTTATTGGTGAAGAAATAGACCAATGTCCTTATCTGAGTGATTTTTTTACAAAGATATTGAAACACCAGAGCTGGAAAATGGCACTGAGTTGGGAAACTTACAACTTGTATGATGACAAAGAGGAAAGAAACTTTGAAAACCAAACCAAAGTCATATAACTTCTCAATTTTTGTTGTTAAAGGAAGCCTGGCTCATTGTGGATATAAAATAACTAACTAAATACACAATTTATAACATTTATTTTGTGAAAGAGGGAGCAGGCCAGGAAGACTCAAAGACTTCTCTGGGAGTACTGATGACAGCGACTATAAAAGTAACACCTCCTGCTATGTATCCTGGCTCCCTTTAATTCCTGGGGAACTTCACATCAGCTACTGCTCCTGCTACTTAATGATAAGCTTATCATTATTAGCTTATCTCTTCTGGGGAGGAATAAATTCTAGCACATATTTCTTTTTCAGAGCCAGTGGTTACAGGTGTAACACCAGAGTGTGAACCAGCAAGGGAGCAATTATGCCAGGTGGAGAAGGGATGCTGAGCCCCGGAAAGAGATGGTAATTGTAATTTCATAGAGCAAATAGGTTATAAGAGGGTAATTAAGGGAAGATGCAAAGGAAAGTGTATCATAGAATCCAGGGAAGTAGATTTTTCTTTTTTTCTGTAAAACCAGCTAGACCAAGCCATAGGGGTTATTCTTGCATTAAGTATCTGAATATTAATTAAAAAATCAAAAAAAGCATCCCAGAGAAAAATAAAACTGACAAATATTAGCAAGACTATGGATATGTAGGTCTGACTTCCATATTAGACTAGTATGTTAAATTATCAATTGGGTAAATTGTTAAAATACATTTAAAAAAACCTGAATTATTAGTCATGTGTTTAAATATGATAGAACGGAAAAGAGTTAAAAAAACATTTTGTAGAAATAAGTTATTTCTCACACCTCCATTAGTATTCAAAAAACAAAAACAAAACACCACCCCCTCAAACAAATGCACAAATATTCAAAACAAAAGCTGTTGTGTTTTATATAGTACACCCGAAATTCTAAAAAAATCCTCACAACTACTTACTTGTGGGTATAAAAAAATAAATGGATGTCAGGAATAAGAGAGAAAGAATAACTTTACCAAGACTGGAGAAAAAAAGCCCACTTTTCATAGTTGTTACCAAACAAATCTATGCAAGAACTTGTATTGTTTGAAATATTCTTCTGATCCGCAAAAGGGAACAACTAGCAAAGTAACAAAATTTGCAGATGACAGAGGATGAATCAGGACATTCCAAATCAAAATGCATTGTGAAAAGTTGCAGAAGGTTTTCATGACGCTGAGTGACAAGGAGATACAATCTCAGATGCAAGACAATTGTTAAATGCACAAGAATACACATGGGAGACGAACTTTTACTGTGTATAAATAGAGGTGACCTCTAAATTAGCTTTTGACAGTCTGGAAAGAGATCTAGGAGTCACTGTTCCTGGTCTCTTCGGAAACTCTGCTCAGCAAAAAAGAACTGTCATAAAGGTAAATAGAGCATTTCTGTTAAATCAGTAGAGAATAGAACATGAACAACATTAAGCCAAAGTAAAAAAAAAAAAAAAAAAGTGCTTGTATCTCTGTGACTATGTAGAAACACTTTTCTCCACCTAAAAAGGAGACAAAATAAAAAAAAAGACAGGTAAGAACAAAGTTATGAAGACCCTTCTCTATAAAGAACCAACAAGTAGTTTAGAACTTTTGAGATGAGAAAATTGAGGGACAGTATGATAGAGGCATGCAAAATCATGAGTTGCAAGGAGAAATAGGAATGGCCAGGAGAAAATTCTTGCATTATTCACTCTAAGAAACAGAAAAACAAATTAGCTGGCATGCAACTAAGCAAATGAAGCACTTTTTCATCCAGTATATGATTACACAGCAGAGTTCAATGCCACGGGATTTTCAGAAGGTCAGATGCATAAACGGGTTCAAAAGCAGATGCATTTGTGGAAGAGAATTCCCTTGGCAGCTATTAAACACAATGCTATAAATCGATCCTGCAGCAGACATTACAATAGATGAGAGAAGGTGAGAGTGGGATGTACCACTCTGAACCCTACTTTGGTGTTTGAGGTATTTCATGTACCAACTTAAGACCACAAGCATATCTACATAGCTATTGACAAAACTTTCAGCTTGTTCAACACTTCTGAACTTGATTTAGACTGTGGTGTCACAGAATTTCTGAAGTACCAGCCTGTGCCTTTAAAGTAACTGCCCTCTGTGGGATCATTCAAGGATTGTTTACTTATTTCAGGTGTGTGAAAACAGCCTTTAATTGGCAAAGGGACACAACAGATGCTTTTCAAATCTATTGAACTCCATGCACCAAATTCTGCTTCTCGACATGGTGCCAACGGCCTGGAACTGGAAGTAAAACATTTTTCTGTAAGTTATTTTCTTTCTGTTTCAATTGACTGATAGGATGTACTAAACACTAAAAAGCTTTGCTGGCAAAAGGTGTCTTCTCTTTTCACTATCTGCTATCTAATTTATCTATCTAAATATTTACTTATAGGTTTTATATCATGTACATCTAAAAAGCTTTAAAACCAATAGTAAATAGTATTGAGTGTTGTGGCTTTTGCTGGCCTACCCTTTCTGACTGCTAGGGTAGATGTTAATCCTCTGTTTCATTACAGTCAGACTGAAGGTAAATTGACCAAAGAAGTTCTTCATGTATTTTACAATATAAAATTGCATTGCCTTGTGCCTTGTATCCCCCATAAGTACTTGTAAACTCTGATTTAATACCCTCTTAACTGCTTTCTACTAGTTTAAACATGTTCAGCTCTTGAATCCTTTCCTTTTAAGAGCTCTCCTTTTTTGAGGAACCTGAGACATTGTTCAGATAAGCAGCCAAACGCTCACAACGTTGTCTCAGCAAATTTTATGTTAGTCTTTAGAGAGTTGCCAGATGCCAATTTAAAGTAAAGGGCACCAAACTGAGCTGAGGGGGGATAGAGAAGGGAATTAAAAAGGCTAATTCAGCTGCAACCACAAATATAGGTCTAACCCAGGATTTAGCACTGGAAAGGGCTTCTACATAGACTTTCTTTAAACAGGCTAAAGAGGAATCATTTATTTTAACACATCTGAGTGACAAAATATCTAAAAAATAGGGCGAATTATAGTATTTACAAGGCACAGAAACACTGATTTAATAGATGTGGCACATAATTCTTTTGTATGTGATATGCTATAGTCACATACTTTAGTACTTTCTATACTGCAGTCAATTTTGCATGCAACAAATGTTCTCTATCGGTTCTCATTTCTGTTCTTTCTCCTCATTCCCACTCTCTGCCATTCCAGGAATAAATGTTCTGTTCCTTCTTTAGAAAGATAAAGCAGTTTTCTCCTTTTTTTTTTTTTTTTTTGCTGGGTTTTTTGGTTTTTTTTTTTTTTTTTATGGAGGCATGAATGCTGCAAAATATTATATTCATGCTAAATCTGCTTTCTTAGTATTTAAATTTGCAGTAAATCAACCCTTGGCTTCAGAGTACCTCATAAAGGCTTAAAACCATACACAGCTGGCTATATACAACCATAAACTCCATGTTTCCTAACAGCAAAGGTCTTGGCTAACCTCTTTTTCAACTTCATTCCAAAGTGCCTATTAATTTAGATGATTCAGATCTGTAGCTTTCCATTCTCCTTGGAAATAGTATAACTGTTTCCTAAATTGTAGCCAAACTGCTTTCATCATTACCTATGGTTCTTGTCACCAGAGCTAAGAACTGGTGTTCCAAGAAAGAAATCCAGATACCACTGAGATCAATGGGCCTGATCCTGTTCTAAGTAAAGGCATGGGGAATTTGGTTCCAATACAGAAAATCAGAGGTGTTCAGATCAGGAGTATTGAGTTTTGGCTTCTAATTTGTTGTGATCTTCTCTCACTTCTTTCAGCTGTTCCATAAATTGAATATCAGCTGGTAATTACTGAATGGCTCAGTCCTCTATATTAATTTTTCTCTCTCTCCCATTTCACAAATGGAATCAATTGTTGCCAAATGCTGCAGAGCTGCTTGGAGTAAGAATCTTGGCATTAACAATCCTGGCAGTCCTGTTAGATTTGTTTAGCTTCCATTCTAATCTCTGTACCCAATCCCAACTTCACAATGTGCCAGTCCAGAAAGCTTTAAAAAAACCTCAAACAACAAATACCCAACACTGAAATGGTTTGATTTCCTTAACTTGATATGAATCTTTTCAGTCTGACCTATGCATTCATTTTCCTTTTTTCTTTTTTTTTTTTTCCTAAAAGGTTAAGCTACCTGTATTGCCTGTGCTCCACCTATTCCATGCATCTTTCATGTGTCACCAAGCACACACTGTGTGACGCCTCAGGGAGACTTTGGCATACTGTGCCTATATATCTGTCCCAGGATAGGAAGGCTATGTGAAACTAATGGGCCCAGGTAAAAGTTTAACTCCTCTGACCCCTTACTTGAAAAAGACCTGGCACTAAGATTAAAACATTGGCATCTACCAGGGTCTGATGTTCCCTAGTGGAACTGCTGCACGGGAAAATGGTGAGGATAAAAGATCTGGGTTGGCAAATCACAGTGCCTGAAGACTTCACTGCACAACCTGGATATAATTTAAAATTTGTCCTTCTTTCAGAGGCATCATATGTTTCAATTGTGTCAAAAGTGCAATTCAATTATTGCTTTATTGAATGATCTATTTTTAATGAGCTTGTATCTTACTGTGCATAACTTCTCTGCAGGGAAAAAATCAAAACAAAAATAAGGATTTTGGATTAAAATATTAGGAAATCTGAGGCTAATTCTAAAGTGGCTATTTCTATTTAGCTGAATGGGTGTTCAGCTCTGGAAATCTGTGCAAACCTAGGATTCGGCAAGGTCAACCTCCTTTCAGGCCAATGTTATTTGAGACTGACAGCTCCTTTTCATCTCTCAGTGTTATTGCTGCCTGTTAATAGAAACTTTCTCAAACAAAGGATAATGGTTTATTTTAATCCTGATTTAGGAAAAGTTAACTTTATCCACACGTTCAAGTTCCACTGGCATACAATTACATTCCTAAAATCTATTTTGGGTAGAAATTCTGAGTTGTGGCCTTCATAAACATTTTATAAACTAAATGTAGTCCCTCAATCTGTTCAATAGCATGCCAAAGGAAATAGCAACATTGAAGTCTCAAATAATGCCATTTTGCAGTTAAACATTACAACAAGGCAAGTAAATACCATGTGTAGAATTTATTTCAATTGCACTCCCTTTTCTTGACACTAATAATTCACATCTGATTTGGATTTTAATAATATGTATTTGTAAGTGTTGGAATAATTTTATGAGCGCATTTCTGAGCTAAAGGCTATTCAATTCTTTCTGGTTCTTCTGCTGACATGCTCTTTTGATTTCACTATTTTTCATTTAGCTTGTGCTGTTAGGAACAGTCATGGTTAAAACAAGCTGATATTCCACTGTTACAGAGAGTAGTCATGAATCAGGAGACGTGCCAGTAACTGCTGGAAAGTAGACCTATGCATGCGGAAGAACCAGAAATCCAAGGGAT